>NC_053499.1:136632921-136932921 GCF_905171775.1 Rana temporaria | reverse complement strand
AAGGAGTTATAAATTACAGTAAGTGACTCTTCCATAATTTTGACGCTAGCTCTTTCAGTAGTCAAGCTGTTTCTGTTTGCAAACCACACAAGCACCCTTAACCCAACTGCTGCTTTATTGACACAATCTTCTCCATTCCTACTGCTTGTAATTGAATCTCCCACTGCTTAATTGGAAATGGAATGACTGTGTAACCTTATTTGAAACATTTTTAGGAGCAAGTTGGAACAGCAAAGCTTACTTTTAAATACACAATCATATTAATAAATGTGGTAAATGGGAAATCTTTTTTTGGACTGTAGTTGTAATCTCCTCTGTAAATGAATACAAATGCTGATTGTGTTTAAATTACTATGAGCCCACCAGACATATTTATTATTGTAAACCAATTGTAAAAGCGCTCAGAAAGAACCAGCGCGACATACATTAGATGGAATTTTTTTTTTTTATAGTAAAATAAAAATCTTTTTTTTGTTTCATGTTCTTAATGACAAGCAAACTTGTCATTGACATACAGTATTCTTATTAGATTAGTGTTACAAAATAATGCAAACATCCCCATCTATATTGTAGCATAGTGCGATATACATATTTAAATATGTTTCCTCTGATAGTTAGATGTGAAGGGAGTGGGGAGATTGGGACTTTATATGAGGCATAGGACTTGTAGGTCCAGTGTCTCCATCCCTGTATAGCAATTTAGCTGGAAGGAAGGTTGGGACTTTAAATGAAATATGCACCTAAAAGAGTGATAGCGGACAATGGGTGTCTGACCAGTAAGATGAATATTGCAACTGTACTAGCTGAATCTCTATACCCAGCACACAGGACAGTAATGCATAATAATAACATTTATTTCATATATATACATATAATACATTATAGCATAAAAGCATTACAGTGCATGGTAATAGTATAAAAAAATGTCAGGCAGATTAATCCATATATCACATGATAACCATATACATGTCATGAGTGTGTGTATAGGGGGAAGAAGGTAAAAACAATATAGACTAGTGTGGGACAAAATAAAAACTTATCCCAAGACTTACAGAGCACCTTTTATTTTGTCCCACACTAGTCTATATTGTTTTTACCTTCTTCCCCCTATACATCCCCCCTAGTTCATCTTAGACCCTGTACCAACAGTCTATAAATCTTATCAATTTCAGATACACATCAGCATCAGCTCCTGATGAGTGGAGAGTTCCAGGAAACGCGTCAAGCTGTTCCGATGCTATTATCATGTACCACATGAGATCATCTTACTATTTTTAAATGTATTATGCTGTAACAATCATGACATGTACTGTATATGGCTATCATGTGATATATGGATTAATCTGCCTGACATTTTATTATACTATTACCATGCACTGTAATGAGCGATCGCGGGTGCCCGGCAGTGATCGCGACCGCTGGGCACGCGCGCGGGAGTCAGGAGCTGCTGGGAGAGATGACGTAGATCTACGTGCTCTCGCCCAGTAGAGCCGACCTGCCGCCGTAAAACTGCGGCGGCTGGTCGGCAAGCAGTTAATGTCCCAACCTTCCTTCCAGCTTAATGTTTCCTCTGATGTATGGATGTAAGGGAATGGAATGAGTGCTAAGAGAGAATGAAAATGAAAGGGGGAAGTATATGTACATTTTAAAATATTGTAACAAAACAAAATGAAAAACCATGTAAATATTTTTTTTTTATTTTTTAATAAAGAGTATCGAAAGAAAAATATGTTTCCTCTGTCTAAATAAGTCAAGCAATCCATTGTTTGATACTTATAGCCAAGACACATTTGAGAGAACTTCTTGAATTAAATACAAAAAAAACTTTTACAGGAACATTTTTATGGTATGCTTGTCACAACTCCACTTACAGTCTTGAGACTGGTTGTCTTAAACAGATGACTGTGTCATTTGACTGCCAACTCTGACATCAAGTCACAGTGGAGAAAGATTTCTGTTATTTGCACCATGGAAAATACTTTTAGTAGGCCACCTCCACTTTCTTTGCAACTTTACTTTAAAGAAGAACCCAAGAACTTTAACCACTTCAGCCCCAGAAGAATTTACCCCCCTCCTCACCAGAGCATTTTTTGCGATTCGGCACTGCATTGTTTTAACTGACAATTGCGTTGTGGTGCGATGTTGCACCTAAACAAAATTTACGTCTTTTTTTTCCCCACAAATAGAGCTTTCTTTTGGTGGTATTTGATCACCTCTGCGGTTTATATTTTTTGCTGTATAAGCAAGAAAAGAGCGAAAATTTTGAAAAAAAGCTATATTTTTTTTAACTTTTTGCTATAATAAATATCCCCAAAAAATATATAAAGAAATAATTTATTTCTCAGTAGAGAGAAAAGTAAAGTAAAAGCACAATTAATTTGAAAGCAAACTATGCTACATTGCTTACAAATAGAAAATATATAATTAATACATTTTGTTCTATATACTACTTTTTTTGTGCAGCTATTTTGATTACTTTACAATCTAGCACAGATGACAGTTATTATAACTTGCATAATGTGAAAAAAGGTCAGTAAACCTTCATACAATTATTTGACATTAATAGAACTTTGGTGAGGCAGATACAAATTGCTCTAATTAACTTATACAGTTATACTTCATTTATAACAATTCTAGCTCCCTATCATGTTGATCATATCCCCCCTTCAGCACCTCTTTTCAATAGAGAATAAATTCAGTTCCTCTAATCTTTCCTCATAGCTCAGCTCCTCCATGCCTCTTATCAGTTTGGTTGCCCTTCTCTGCACTTTCTTAAGTTCCCTGATATCGTTTTTGAGAACTGGTGCCCAAAACTGAACTGCATATTCCAGATGAGGTCTTACTAATGATTTGTACAGGGGCAAAATTATATCTCTCTCTCTGGAGTCCATACCTCTCTTAATACAAGAAAGGACTTTGCTCACTTTGTAAACCGCAGCTTGGCATTGCATGCCATTATTATATTTATGATCTATCAAAACCCCCAGATCCTTCTCCACTATTGATTATTCCCCCAGTTGTTCTCCTCCTAGTATGTATGATGCATATATTCTTAGCCTCCAAATGCATAAATTTACATTTATCAACATTAAACCTTATTTGCCACACCGTTGCAGATTATTTGGGGGAGCAAGTACTTTTTCTGTTGGTATTGACTCCCACTTCTTCAATCCTCACTTAGGGCAGGATGATGTTGTTATCCTGCCCCCTCCTCTTCCCCACCCACAGTCTGCTGGGAAACGTAACATGTCTCCGGATCCTGTAGAACCAATGCCCTTATGCTGGAAGTGCCAGAGACCCACAGCAGTGAGATGAATCTCGGGAAGGCAGTGCTGGAATTCATAGACTGGTTAGTACCACATTTTTCATAGTCAGTACCTACAGTATTTATAGCTGTTGGCTTTCCTTTTTTAAGGAGAGGTGCAGGAAGTAAAAAAAAAAAAATCATACCCACTGCAGATTGGCTGCAGCATGAGTCCAATGCTGCAACTGTCCTCCACCAACTCTAATGCCGCGTACACACAATCTGAATTTCCGACAAGAAAAGTTTGATGTGTGCTCTTGGTTGTAAATTCCGGCCGTGTGTAACGCCCATCTGACTTTTTCTGTCGGAATTTCCCAGAGCAAAAATTAGAGAGCTGGGAAAAGTTCTTGTCGGAAATTCCGATTGTCTGTATGCAAAAAAACACTCATGCTTGGAATCAATTTGACACATGCTCAGAATCATTGAACGTAATTTTTCCCTGCTCGTTGTAGTATTGTATGTCACTGCGTTCATGACGGCCGGAATTTTGTGTGACCGTGTGTATGCAACACAAGTTTGAGCCAAAATTCTGTCAGAAAAAAAACGTTTTTCTTGTCGGAATTTCCGATCATGTGTAAGCATTATAAGGCTGAGAACTGAATGATCACATGACCACTGTTCACTCAGTTCTCGGATCCACTGTAAGCACAGACAGTCACGGCTCTATGCTTTGCCCCTCCACTGGAGAGCTGGGCTGTAAAAGGGTGGGAGCGTCTGGCTTAGGCTCTCAGTGGCACTCTGAGAGGCTGAGCCAGCTGTTAATCAATGATCTGTGTGGACCCAGACATTATTGCCAGGATACATCTAGAGACTAAAGTGGCTCTAGGATATCAGCCGACAGCAAACTTTAGCTCAGTGTTCTGGGTCACAAGGATGCATAAGTTTTTGCATTCTCACATGAGAATTATGACCAAACAAGCTTTGGCCATACTTCTCTTTTAAAAAACTAGGTGAAGATCTTCTGACCCTGTCAGTCTCAAAAAAATATTTGAATATATCTTACCTGAAGTTTCCTGCAATGAAACTTTCTTTCTGATGGCCTGTGTCTCCTACCTTCCCTTTGTGTTAGTGATGCAGGCTTGGTAGGACCGTTCATCATTCAACGCTTCCGGGATGTTGGATGCCCTTGCTTTCAACCACAAACTGTGGTTTCATCTTCAACCATTATGTGACTGCAGGGAACAGCAGTGATGTAGTTCCTCAGGCTCTATATACTCTTTATATTGACATGGTATATCAAAGTTATGAGAAAAAGTAAGTATTAGAAAAATATTCAAAGAGGAACTCAAAATGTTTTCATGCAAATGCAATGTATTTAAGAAAAGACCATTCCTCCAGACTAACCAGGACTACTCAACAAGACATTTTGATATTTCTATAACTTCCCCCAACCCATTTTTTGTATCCAGGCTGAGGACTCTTGAGAGAAGTACTGAGGTTCTGTGATGTTTTCAGGAAGCTATGTACAGCACCTTGCTGGACCTTCCAACCTATATTGCATAGAAAAGCACAGAGACCTAATGATGACATCACTGATGACGTTATCTAAAATAATGCATTTCATGACAAAGAGAACATTTTTATTTAAAAAAATATATTATGCTGCATACACACAATTTGATTTTCTGCCGGAAAAACCTTGGATGTTTTTTCCGACAGAATTCTGCTCAAGCTTGGCTTGCATACACACGGTCACACAAAAGTTCTTTCGACCGTCAAGAACGTACAACACTACGACGAGCTGAGAAAATGAAGTTCAATGCTTCCAAACATGTGTCGAATTGTTTCCAAACATGCGTTGGAATTTTGCATATCTGAATTGCTACAGACGATCGGAATTTCCAATTGGAATGTTTTCCGTCGGAAAACTTGAGGACCAGCCCTCAAATTTTTGTTGGTGGAAATTCCAACAGGAAAAGTCCGATGGAGCATACACACGGTCGGAATTTCCGACCAAAAGCTCACATCTGACTTTTCTTGTCAGAAATTCTGCCCGTGTGTATGGGTCATTAGCCGGTTAATGAGGTGGAAAAGGCAAAATGAAGGTAAAATTATGAAACAGATGAAACTTCAATGTTAAAGTGGTATTCAACCCAAAAGCAAACATTTATTACATTGCAGATTACCATTTCTTATGCCGCGTACACACGATCATTTTTCAGCATGAAAAAAAAAAAAAACGTTTTTCAGCATGTCGAAAAAACAAAGTTTTCCCAACTTCATCATTAAAACGATGTTGCCCACACACCATCGTTTTAAAAAAATTATGAACAAAGCACGGTGACGTCCAACACGTACAACGGCACTATAAAGGGGAATTTCCATTCGCCTTTGGGCTGCTTTAGCTGATTCCGTGTTAGTAAAAGACGATTCACGCTTTTTTGTCTGTTACAGCGTGATGAATGTGCTTACTCCATTATGAATGGTAGTTTTACCAGAACGAGTGCTCCCATCTTATAACTTGCTTCTGGGCATGTGCGGGTTTTTAACGTCGTTTTAGCCCACACACGATCATTTTTTACAACCCGAAAAACGACATTGTTTAAAACAACGTTAAAAAATGCAGCATGTTCAAAAAAAAATTGTCGTTTTTCAGAACCTGAAAAATTATGTGAAGCCCACACATGATCATTTTAAATGACATTTTTGAAAAACAATGTTTTTTTCATGCCGAAAAATGATCGTGTGTACGCGGCATTAGATGTGAGGGCTGGATTTTTATTTATTTTTTTTGTCTTTTTTCCTTCTATTTTCATCTGGTGATCCAGCCAGTAAGTCTTTTGTTTTTCAAAAATAACAAGCTGCCCTGCAGATGTAGTGATTACAGGGTTAAGACAAATCATTTACTACTGATAAAGGAGCTTACAGCGAACATTTTTTATTTATTGATGTAAAACCTTTACCCAAAAAGTTTTTTTTTTGCTGTAAGTGCTTATAAAGTGATAGCTGGATATTTGCTTTGATTTGTTAATGTATCTAAATCTGCTAGTGATGGCGAACCTTGGCACCCCAGATGTTTTGGAACTTCATTTGCCATGATGTTCATCTACACTGCAGTGTTGTTGAGCATCATGGGAAATGTAGTTCCAAAACATCTGGGGTGCCAAGTTTCGCCATCACTGTGCTAGTCCATCTAACACTCCCTTCCCTGAAGATTAACAATGTTTCTCTCCAGCCCTTGTGCTCCTTCATCCAGAGTGGGTTGCAATCCAATACAGGAGGTGTATTACTGACCAGATCACCAGGTGAAAACGGAAGTAAAAATGGCAAAGAAGATTAAACTAAAACAAATGCAACCACCCATCTAATAATCTAAAGCTGCAATATCTTACTTTTTATGGTTTGGGGTTTAATACTTTAAATATACCTCATATTTATTTTTTTCCTTCAAAGTACTGTAGTTGTTAAACAAAGTTAATTTCAAGCTCTGCATTTCCTAATTTGATTTGGAGGGATTAACAGTGGAAAGAAAAAAAAGAAAAAATGACTGCAGCAGCTCAGACAAAAATAACATCCCCATATCATAGCAGATCTCTGGAGTATAAAGTATAGCCACAAGCTTCGTCGTTTAATGAAGATCATCCAGCAATCCAGATGCTACTGCTGTGTGAGTTCTGTATGTGGATTCCGTTGGTTGGCATCTGTCTTCATCCTGGTATTGCGTGCGTGTGATCGCATCTGTTCACTGCATGGCTGGAATACACGGAGCATAATGAAAAGCTGCAATAAAGATATATACGTCAATGTGATTATGCGCTCTGCTACGGCAACTGGAGTTATTTAATATCTTTTCATAATGTTCCCCAGGAAAATTTCCCATCTCCTATTTCAATGCAGGCTTCAAACTAATTGCAATGTTGTTTTTTATTAAAACATGGAGATAGAAGACTTTGTATCTACAGGAAAAGTGCAAACTCCAGTGTTTGAATTAAATGAGAACTCCTGCCCAGTACCCTTATATAATCTCAGTTTAACCTCTTCACGCCTAATGCCGTGTACACACGATTGGATTTTCCAATGAAAAAAGTCAGATGGACTTGTTTCATTGGAAATTTCGATTGTGTGTGGGTCCCATCAGACTTTTTTCCATCGGAGTAAAAAAATAGAACATGTTTTAAATTCTTCCGATGGAAAAAAATCCGATGAACATTCGACAGACACTATAAGCCTTCAATGACAGATTCGACCTTAATTAATTTGGATTTTCGGACGAATACATTTTTTTTTAAATAAATAAAAACAAATTTCGGGAGTAACTAAATAAATGTATTTTTCGGACGAAATTACAAAACAAAATATTTCAGTGTGCACATGTCTACTGGTGACAGTACAAATATATATATATATATATATATTAGTGCTGTCAAACGATTAAAATTTTTAATCGCGCTTAATCGCATTAATGTCATAGTTAACTCACGATTAATCTATCTAATTTATGACGAATTTCCCCACAAATATCGCACAATTCTGCAAGTGATTATAATTTATGATCGCTGTTTTCTAGCTGATCTAAAACCATTTTTGACATAAAGGGACACTTTTGAACAATCTACAGTTTTTCAGGCAGAAAGAATAGTTTTTATTTTATAAAAGTACATGTAGGACACTGGGCAGACCACTAGGGACAAGGGGGGTGTGTATTTTTTACATACAGTGCTGTAATCTATAAGATTACAGTATACTGTGTGTAATGTGTTTGTTTACTTTTTGGAATTTGGCGCCGTTCTCCGCTCCCGTGCGTCGTAACGTCGCAGGGAACGGAGCTCGGCGGCACACAGGCACTGTGAATCGAGCGAGCACCCGCCGAGCGAGGAGGACCCGCCAAGCGAGGAGGACCCACCAAGCAAGGAGGACCCGCCAAGCAAGGAGGACCCGCTCGATCACACAGCGGGGTGGCATCGCTGGATCCAGGGACAAGGTGAGTAACTTGCCTGTGAATCCAGCGAGAAGGTAAGCCGCGCCGCACCGCTGCACACTCTGCACGTCCACCCCGAGGGCTCCTGCGTTAATCGCGCGATAAAAATATTGACGGCGTTAACATGGGTTTGCGTTAACGCTGTTAATATCGCGTTTAACGCACAGCCCTAATATATATATATATATATATATATATATATATATATATATATATTTATATATATATATATATAGATCTATATAGATCTATATAGATGTATATAGATATATATATAGATATATAGGGAGGTTAAGGAAACGTGTACAAAAATTACATTAGTATTCATCCTGCTCCTATTAGCACTTCACTAGAAACTTCTAAAACTAAACTGAAAATAGGATGTTCTTAGAAACAGAAAAGCCAAGACTGAAATCAATTTTGTAGCGGATGGAGAAAATTACTCAGTATTTTGCATTATTTAGAACATACAGAGGTTACACATTCACCAGGGGCTATTGATTTCATGCCCACTATTTTAAAGACAGAGACAGATAACAGACGTGAAGGCACTATTCATTGGTAATGGAAAGCTTATGCTGTCAGTTAAGTGTGTTCCATGCACAATATCTTTATACAGCGATGGCTAATTTAGAGATTTTTTGTGGTCTGTCCAGAAACTGGGTATGCTTTAAAGGGGATGTGGAATGTGTTTATTTTAATTATCTTCTTGACCGTTATTTTAAAGAGAAAAAAACAGGCAAAATTCTTCATATTTTATGTTTACTATTTGGGGCAATCAGGTGGTGTGCTTAAAAAGATTCCTACAGCTTTGGGTATACCACATACTGTAGATGTTTATACTTTTTAGGTGCTTCGTGTGAGATCATGCCCCTTCCTCCACCTACACTATTCAGATTGATCATCCCAGTCAGGGAGCCTAGTCTCAGCTCAAGCAAAATGCCCAACATTAACCTACAATCTTAACTCCTTCACGCCTAAGGGTTAATGCCAAAGCACAACTTTGCAACTTTGACATGTGTTAGTAATGCTGTACATATCATCACAACTACTTTGTGTTTCCAGGTGTATTATACCGTGTTTTTTTTCAGGACAAATTCATCTTTTTTTGGTGGTGAATGGTAATGGATATCTCCTGATTTGTTTGTATTATCAAAGAAAAACTGACCCAAAATAGTAAAAAATATATATATATTATTTCTTGCTATTATCATAAGATAGAACAACCCAAAGAACAACCCAAAATAAAATTTCCTGCTCCTGACAATCGCAGCAATACCACATATTAGTCATTGGCCCAGATTCAGGTAGAATGGAGCAATATTTGCGTGGGCAAAGAGCAAAGATTTTTCTCTGCGCCCACGCAAATATTTTTATTTGCCCAGCGATTCACGGAGCAGTAGCTCCGTAAATTGCGCGGGCGCTATGCTAATTAGCCCTGCTTAAGGGCGCCTAATGTAAATGATCCCGCCGGGGGCGGGAATCATTTAAATTAGGCGCGCTCCCGCGCCGAGCTAACAGCGCATGCTCCGTCGGGAAACTTTCCCGACGTGCATTGCGGCAAATGACGTCGCAAGGACGTCATTTGCTTCTAAGTGAACGTGAATGGCGTCCAGCGCCATTCACGAATCACTTACGTAACCGACGTGAAATTTAAATTTCACGAGCGGGAAGCGCAGCTATACTTTAGCATAGGTTGCTCCTGCTATAGCAGGAGCAACCTTGCGCTAAAGTTGCCGTACGGAAACTCCGTACCTTGCGTGCCCAGGGCCCGCGCAACTTTTGTGATACTTGCATACTATACGCCGATCACAATGGCTGCGCCCCCTAGCGGCCAACGCAAGAATGCAGCCTGGGATGTGAAGGCATAAGGAGGCTTATGTCTGTCAGATCCTAGGCTGCATTCGGTGTAACGAGGTTCCTGAATCAGGAGCACTCGTTACACCGGAGCAAGTAAGCACTTGCGCCGCGCAACCTATGGTTGCGCGGGCGCAAGTGCTTCTTGAATCTGGGCCATTGTTTGTAACCGTAGTATAGCCCAGAAACAATAGTGCACATTTTGCATTTTTTCTTTAATCCTGCCTAAAACACACTGAAAAACTGACACTAATTTACTAATTTACCTTTTTTTTATTCTACCCAAAATATGCTGACCCTGATCTTTAAAACTGACCTTGACCCTAACACTAACCCGTTCAAACACTGATCTTGTTATTTTTTTCTTTGTTTTTATTTTTAACTTAATAAAAAAAAAAAAAATTACACACTTTGGTTTGTTTACTTTTTTTCTCTCCTGAAAGAAGAACAATATACAATGTATCTTCCTCTTCATTCAGAAGAGGAAGTAAACACAGGGGTGGGCTCACAGTGACTGAACACTGTCGTAGCCAATCAGAAGCTTTCACAGCGATCAAGTGACCCAGAAGCGAGCGCTCCGGGTCCCAATCATTAATGCCAGACCCATTTTTTCAAAGCCGGCACCCCTTCCATAGACTCCCATGTTAAAACGTCAGTCTAGTCATGGGCACAGTGAGGCATGGGCACAGTGAGGCATGAGCACAGTGAGGCATGGGCACAGAAAGGCATGGACACAGTGAGGCATGGACACAGTGAGGCATGGACACAGTGAGGCATGGGCACAGTGAGGTATGGACACAGTGAGGCATGGACACAGTGAGGCATGGGCACAGTGAGGCAACGTGAGGCACAGTGAGGCTTGCAGATGGACACCCTAGGCTTATACTCGAGTCAATAAGTTTTCCCATTTTAGTGTGGTAAAATTAGGTGCCTCGGCTTATATTCGGGTCGGCATTTACTCGAGTATATACAGTAAATACTTTTAATTATTGTTTATGAACACACTGTATTTGATGTGTTTTTAAATCTGCCTGGAGTTCTGCTTAAAATATAAATTTTGGACAAGTGCACTATGCACTTTCTAAATATTTCCACTTTAAAGTACTGTAAATAAATTATAAATTTGTTCCATTTACTCCTTAAATTGTGTGTTCCAAAAAAAAGGTACATTGCTGTCTAGTCTTTTATTTTTATGGAGAAGCATTCTGTCATTTAAGAACATATTTTGCTGATAATATACTTTTCTTAAAAAAAGTAATTTATTAGAAAATAATTCCAGTGCCAACAGTATTGGTCCGTTTATTGGCTCAATGGTGAATTCAGTGTCCATTTTACTTTTGATGCAGTTCTGCTGCTTTTAAAAAAGCATTAATCTAATTGCAATGTGAATCAATACTATATTAAATAAACGATAAAAGTCATATTAATATGAAGGAATGCAACACTCATCTCTTCAAATCTCTGCATGTGGTGGAGTCAGCATTTAAATTAATACTAGAGCTTCCATTCTGGATATCATGTAGGTTGGAAGCTGGAGATCTATATTTCACTGATATTATCTGACTGTGGACATTTATAAGGTTCAGGAAGTATTGTATAAATGCAGGAAAATAATAAAGGGAAAGTCATGGGTGTCGTTAAAGCCCCTGGACTCCGAAGGGAACTGTGAACCAAAGATCCATGAGATCTCCTCTTTAATAAGATTTGTGTTTTTTTTCTGTGGACCTATAAAGAAGTACCGTTTACTGTCAAACATCACTTGGAGACTCCAAAACATAGAACCATTAACCAGGTGCTGAAGCTTCAAGTGGAGCTTGCTTAGCTCCATGATCTATGTGTAAGTTACCTGTGGCAGGTAGTGTCCGAAGTGGAGCTTGTATGCTGAGAATTCAGATGAAAACGTAGTCAGGCAGGTCAAGTCGGCAACAGATCAGGCAAAGTGGTACAAAATCGAAATCAGTATTAATGGTCAGACAGGCGGAGGTCATACACAGGCTGGTGTTGAAGTACCAAATCAGCAGGTTGGAGAATGGTTGAGAATTCAGGCAGAGGTTCAATAGACGGTAGTCCAAATCACAGAGCTCTCAATACACCCAGGGAGCTAGTCCAAAAAAATAGGCACTGAGTAACAGGAAGTGCTGCTATTTATGGGCTGCTTGATTGTACATTGTCTGCAGCTGGCAGCAGGTGGGGCTAGTGAGTCCAAGGAAATGCATCAAGCTGGGAGAACATTGCAATAACTCCAGAGCTGTGGGACCAGGAAAATCCTGGTTCAAAAACACCCAGGTACATGACACTATGCAAATGGTTTACAAACTGTGGCCCAGGGGCCGGATGTGGCCCCTTGCTTGCTTTTATTCGATCCTTGCATTATTCTCCCGCTGTCAACAAGGGGGCCAAAGTTCCTGCCCCTCTATTCTTCCCACTGACGTCATTGATGGGGCACTGTTCCACCCACTGACAACAAAGATAGGGCACTGCTCCTCCCATTGACACCAACGATAAGACACTATTCTTCCCACTGACACCAATGATGATGGGCACTATTCTTCCCTCTAATAACAAAGGCGGGGAACTGTTTACTCCCACTGACAGCAGGTAATTTTTTACTCCCACTGGCCAAAGTCCCCCTTCCCCCATTAAATTGGAAGGACAGTAAACTGCCCCTTTGTTTAGAAAGTTTGGAGACCCCTGATCTTTACAAACTGAACAGAGCCTCACACTGACTGTCAGCCAGGTAAACCTTTATTTGAAAAACCACTTCAGCGGGTCTCCTCTAATGCTACACTCTTCTAATGTGTTTCACCCTCCCTCTGGCTTAGTTATAGAGGATCTCTGCAGTTAAGCCTGAGAGAGGGTGAAACACGTTAGAGGGGCATGGCATCAGAGAAGACCCTCTGAAGCAGTTTGTCATATGAAGGTTAACCTGGCTGACAGTAGATGTGTAGGTCCATTCTTCTGTCAGTTGGTATGTGGATCTTTTAATTGATAAATACAAACCATTGCGATACTTCCATTAGTGCAGTAAGGACTTTGAAACCCTTTATAAGCAAGGGTCAATGTTTGGCTCACTTAGGGCCCACTCAAGGGCTCCTTACTAATAAGTAAACAATGAAAAATCTGCTACAATAGTGATTTATCAGATTGGGCAACAATATTCACCCCACTGGGCAAATTTTCCTTTCTGCGTCAGTAATAGTGAGCTAGTATAAGAGGTCCAAGGGGGGTTTTCTGTAAATGCAGAAAATTATTAAACAAAAGTCATTGATGCCTTTAAATATCCCTTGACCCTGTAACAAACTGTGAACCGGAGGCCTATGATATTGCATTAATAACATTTTTATCTCCTACTTGATACACATATGAATTTGTGATACTTCAATTAGTACAATGAGGGCTTTGAAAATCTTTTTTAATCACTAAGGGCTTACTCAAGGGTTCACTAACTTGTGATCAATCGGAAATCTATTCCACTAATGAATTTGGCAACATTATTTAATCACGCTAATGAGCAAACATTCTCTCCCATCACAGTAGGGATGGAGAAGAGATCCAAAGGACTCCTTACCCCAAAAGATCTTATTTTGAGGGCCACCGAGGCTTGTGTATCTGTCTTTTGTTTATGAAGCACTATTTAGCAGAAAAGTTGAACTATAGGCAAAACCCCTGTCAGTTTTGTTTTAACCTCTTGTGTCCAATTTCAGAGATGTCCCTTCACTTCCTGTACCATAGCCACACAGTTAGTGAGAGGAAATTCCTTCAAATTAAAGGAATCCCTTGGAGACCCCCAGATCAACAGAACTGGTGTCCCCATTGGAAGATTTTCCTTCTATTACTTTTCTTGGATAAACCCATATTTGGGATTTTCTTTACCTATGGTCACACTCAAATACCACCAAAAGAAAGCTCTATTTGTGGGGGAAAAAGGGACATCAATTTTATTAGGGTGCAGCATTGCATGACCGTGCAATTATTAGTAAAAGTAATGCAGTGCCATATCGCAAAACAATGACCTGGTCATGAAGGGAGGTAAATCTTCCTAGGGTCAAGTGGTTAACTGAACAAGCTAAAGTTAGAAGCTGATTGGCTAACATGCACAGATGCAGCAGATTGTGCACTCTCCCCTCTCTTTAGAAAATCAACCCCCACAGAGTCTTTTTTTGTGCAATAAAAGCCTACCTGCCAACAAGAAATCTCACTACATATTTTCTTTGTTGTTCCTGTCCTCAGTGCATGTAGCACTCTCTTTCTTGCTTGTTTTATTGCTGAGTGTGATCGACAGTGCCCCCCTGTGCTGTCATATTGTGCATCTAGCAAGGAGATAAATATTGAATTAACCATGATTGACAGTGCTTATCTTGAGTGACAGGCATTTTCCTGAGAAAAGTGATATAACACATACAGGTGCACCATCAGTACTAATACAGGGGAAGGGAGAGGAAGAATGCTTCTGGGTCTGTGTCACTAGTGTCAGCTAATAACAGTAATAATGCGCAGTACAAGAATCTCACTACACATGGGCAGTGACTGCCATTTGACACGCCCACAAATTGGTCTTAGATAAGCAAGACAACAGTAAGAAATTATTATTTTTTTAAATATAAAACACTAGCAGGTTATTGGAGATGCTAACCGCTAGCCGATCAGCCGCCGCAGTTACACTGCAGCAGGTTGGCATGGCTGCGCAAATCACTGTAGCTATACATCCGCTCTTTAAGACGCTATAGCAGGCACGCGGCGATGTCCGCCGGGCACCCACATTTGCTCCTGACAGAACCGGTATCTGTGTGTGTAAACACACAATGCCTGGTTCTGTCAGGGGGGAGAGACAGATTGTGTGTTCCTACTAAGTAGGAATGCCGATCGGTCTCCTCCCCCAAGCAGTCATATCCCCCCAGAGGCAGAAACACACATAGAAAACACAGTTAACCCCTTGTTCGCCCCTAGTGTTAACCCCTCCCCTGCCAGTGACATTTATACAGTAATTAGTGGCTATTTTTTTAGCTCTGATCGCTATATAAACGTAAATGGTCCCAAAAAAGTGTCAAAAGTGTCTGATCTGTCCGCCACAATCGCAGATCGCCACCATTACTAGTAAAGAAAAATTATAAAAATCTATTCCCTATTTTGTAGACATGGTAACCTTCAAAAAAAGAGAATCAATTTTGTTTGGTTACAACATCGTACGACCGCGCAATTTTCAGTTAAACAACGCAGTGCCATATCGCAAAAAATTGCCTAGTCATTAAGGGGGTAAGTCATTTTGTGGTTGAAGTGACTAATGGCTCATACAGATAATCACATAATCGTACCAAAAATATTGCTTTTGAAGAAATCATACAATAATCTGATCGTTAGTACACAGCTTTCGAGAGCCGGTCATGTCAAGTCATGTAAAATTATCCGATGGGACAAGCATCATTTTTTTTCCCGTAAGATACCAGATCATACGATTTGTGTTTATACAGTACAGTTGTTGTTCGAAAATACAAATGCACTACACTACACTTACTCACTTTTATTTTGTCTTAAAAGACATTTTTCATAACTTTAGTAAACTCTTCGTTTTTCATATGAGATTAGCATGCAAACAAAAAAAAAAAATGAGGATCATTCGTCCAATTATCTCATTGTATGTATCAGGAATTAGGGAGGATAATATACATTAATGCACTGATCACAATTTCGTTTTTTTTTAACCATCATACAGTAGTTTTATTTTAATAGCGCAATCCAAGCAAAAATCCAAACTAAAATTCCACGCCAGAAGTTACAGTGAGGGAAGAAAGTATTTGATCACTTGCTGATTTATATGTTTTCCCACTGACAAAGAAATAATCAATTCTATAATGTTAATGGTCGGTTTATTTTAACAGTGAGGCCTCGTACACACGACCGAGGAACTCGTCGTAAATGAAACATCGTTTTCCTCGACGAGTTCCTTGTCAGGCTTGTCGAGAATCTTGACAAGCTTTCTTTGCATACACACTGTCAAGACAAAATCTCGTCGTTCTCAAAAGGGGAAGTTCGATTCCATTGGCGCCACCCTTGGGGCAGCTTTTGCTAATCTCATGTTGCCGCGTGTTAAGTAAAAGTTTGGTGAGAGACGATTCGCGCTTTTCAGTCTGTTACAGCGTGATGAATGTGCTATCTCCATTACGAACGCTACTTTTACCGAAGGTGCGTTGCCTTCTCATAGTTTATTCTGAGCATGCCCGGGTTTCTAAGCATACACTCGAACGTGTTCCTCGTTGTAAACCAGCCCGACGAGAAATTGAGACTCCCAGACGAGGAAAAAGAGAACTTGTTGTCTTTTTTGCTCGTCGAGATCCACGACAGTTTTCTCGACGAAAAACATACACACGACCATTTTCCTCGGCAAAAAAGCTCTGCCACCAAGTTTCTTGATGGATTCTGTCGAGAAAAACGGTCGTGTGTACGAGGCCTGAGAGACAGAATAACAATGAAAATATCCAGAAAAACACATTAAAAAAAGTTATAAATTGATTTGCATTTTAATGAGTGAAATAAGTATTTGATTCCCCTATCAATCAGTGAGATTTCTGCCTCCCAGGTGTCTTCTATACAGAAATCAGTGCAGCGCTAAAAATAGAGTGACATGAACAGTAAAAGAGTATGGAGTACTAAGGCCAAGAGGTGTTGACAGTAAAGAACAACAGAGAAAGGGAGAAGACTCCTTAGGCAGTGAACAAAGTGCTTGGAACAATCACTGTGCATCCATATTAGTGTCTCCTCCACCAAAGATACAGGCCGCTCACCTTAACGACTCAATCAGTCTCTTAACCACTAAAGGACCGACGCACGACTGTATACAACAACAGAATGGCATGGCTAGGCACATGGACTCATAGCTAGGCATACATTTGTTCATGTAAAGATGCAAAGAAAATACATAGTGCTCTCCCTATGCAAAAAACACTAATTTATTAAAAAGGTATAATTGCTCACAAAAAATGGCACTGTGTCCCAGTGCTCGAATTCAGGTCATGTAGTATAGACATATAAAAACCAGGTAGGTGGCTGTCCTGACATCACATAGCCACCTACCTGTTTTTTTATATGTGTGTGCTACATGACCTGAATCCATCAACACCTCTTGGCCTCAGTACTCCATACTCATGGACTGTTCATGTGACTCTATTTTTAGCACTGCACTACTTTTTATATGCGTTTTACCTAAGGACTTTTTTTATATTGACCTCCAGTATTCAGCTGCATTTGTTAGGCTTAGTTTTGCGCTGTCTGATTTCCTTTACTGTCTTCTATATGGGTAACAAGCTGAGATTAGGAGCACTCTCTTAAAGGGAATGCTCCTAATCTCAGCTTGTTACCTGTATAAAAGACACCTGTCCACAGAAGCAATCAAACAGATTCCAATCTCTCCATCGTGGCCAGGACCAAAGAGCTGTCCAAGGATGTCAGGGACAAGATTGTAGAACTACACAAGGCTTGGATGGGCTACAAGACCACTTCCAAGCAGCTTGGTGAGAGGGTGACAACAGGTAGTGTGATTATTTGCAAATGGAAGAAACACAACAAAAACTGTCAATCTCCCTCGGTCTGGGCTCCATATAAGATCTCACCTTGTGGAGTTTCAATGATCATGGGAACAGTGAGGAATCAGCCCAGATCTACAAAGGAGAATCTTGTCAATGATCATAAGGCAGTTGGGACCATAGTCACCAAGAAAACAATTGGTAACACACTATGCCGCAAAGGACTGAAATCCTGCAGCGTTCAGAAGGTCCCCCTGCTCAAGAAAGCACATGTACAGGCCTGTCTGAAGTTTTTTTATTGAACAGATTCAGAGGAAAACTGGTTGAAAGTGTTGTGGTCAGATGAGATCAATATCAAGCTCTTTGGCATCAACTCAACTTGCCATGTTTGAAGGAGGAAGAATGCTGCCTATGACCCCAAGAACACCATTCCCACTATCAAGCATGGAGATGGAACATTTAGCTTTGGGGTTGTTTTTCTGCTAAGAGGACAGGACAACTATACTGCATCAAAGGGACGATGGATGGGGCCATGTACTGTCAAATCTTGGGTGAGAATCTCATTCTCTCTGCCAGGGCATTGAAAATGGGTCATGCATGGATATTCCAGCATGACAATGACCCAAAACACACGGCCAAGACAACAAAGGAATGACTCAAGAAGAAGCACATTCTGGAGTGGCCTAGCCAGTCTCTAGACGTTAGTCCCATAGAAAATATGTGGAGGGAGCTAAGGGTTCGAGTAAAACTTGCCGAACACCTAACTATAAATATAAATCATTAATTTGACATTAAATACCTGGGTTATGGCAGCAGTTAGCTGGCATAACCCCAGTATCTTTACTTACATCAGGTGGCCAGCTTTTTGATAAAAGTGGTCCAAATAGCGCATTCACCACTGGATCACTTTTGTACGAGGCAGGAAAAGTACACCCCCACACGGCTTCCTGATGTCTTCCAGGCTTACAGGAGCTGTCTGGAAACCCGGAAGTGATCCGGTCTGATCGGTGGCTGGACAGGAAGTCAAGTAAGGGCAGGATGGCCCATACTCTGCTCTATGCCCTTGAAGCACCGGAGCAACATCTGACGTCACTTCTGCCTCTAAGGCTTAAAGGGATTTTTTTATCTTTAAGTCAAAAGGACTTTTTTTATGTTTTTAAAGGTAAATGAGAGATCTGGGATCTTTTTGACCCCAGATCTCGCAATAAAGAGGACCTGTCATTCGCATTTCTATTATAAGGGATATTTACATTCATTGTAATAGGAATAAAAGTGATACAAATAAATAAATAAAGAGACAGTGTAAAAATAAAAAAGTTAAATATGAAAAATATGTAAGCATATGTAAACAGTGTTTAACCAGTTAACAACCGCCCTATAAACAATATACGTCTACAAGGCAGTTGCTTAACTCTGGGAGGCCATCCATGGACATCCTCCCAGAATCGCGCTCCCTCGCGCCCTCTGGGGCGCGCACATGGGAATGTCCGTGACTGCCGGGTCCGGATCATGGTAAATTGCCGCTGATAGCGGCGGTTTACCACGTGATCGCTCCGTAACGGAGCGATCACTTGTAAACAAACCGGCGTCATGTGATGAAGCCGGTTCCTCCCTCCCCTCTCTGTACCGAACGGTACAGTGTGAGAGGAGAGGGGAGAGAGCGGATGCAGCAGCAGCAGCTGCTGTGGGCTGGATCTGTGACAAATGCAGTCACAGATCCAGCCATTCATCCCTGCCCCTACTCTGCAATACCCCAAAATACTCTGCAATACACCAAAGTACTCTGCAATACACCAAAGTACTCTGCAATACCCCAAAATACTCTGCAATACACCAAAATACTCTGCAATACCCCAAAATACTCTGCAATACCCCACAATACTCTGCAAGGGTGACATGTTGGATATCTATTTACTCTGTGTAACTTAATCTTTCACATTTATGCAAAAGAATGAAGACAAAATACTAAATTTGCTAAATTTTATAACAGAAACAAAGAAAAATTCATTTTTTTTACAGAATTTTCTGTCTTTTTTCTCTTATAGTGCAAAAAATAAAAAACCCAACGGTGATTAAATACCACCAAATGAAAGCTCTATTTGTGTGAAAAAAAGGACGAAAATTTCATTTGGGTACAATGTTGTATGACTGAGTAATTGTCATTCAAATTTTGAGAGCACCGAAAGCTGAAAATTGGTCTGATTATTAAGTGGGTTTACGTGCCCAGTGGTCAAGTGGTTAAAACACACACGGGAGGTATTGCCATGGTCGTTAGAGCAAGAGCAATAATTCTAGTGCAAGACCTCCTCTGTAACTTTGAATTGGTAACCTGTAAAAAAAATTAAGCGCCACCTATGGAGATTTTTAGGTACCATAATTTGTCTCCATTCCACAAGTATGCACAATTTTAAAGCATGACATGTTAGGTATCTCTTTACTCAGTGTAGCATTATCTTTCATATTATACAAAAAAAATTGGGCTAACTTTACTGTTTTTTTTTTTTTATTAATTTAACTGTATTTTTTTCCCAAAAATTGTGTTTGAAAGACCGCTGTGCAAATACAGCGTGACTTAAAATATTGTAATGACTGCCATTTTATTCTATAGGGTCTATTCTAAAGGAAAATATATAATGTTTTGGGGTTCTAAATGATTTTCTAGCAAAAAATACAGATTTTTACTTGTAAACAACAAATGTCAAAAAGGACTGGTCTTAAAGTGGTTAAAGAAATAGAAATCTCTACCTAAATACATAACATTTTATTATAAAATAATAACATTATTACAAAGAAAATAAAGGGTAGCTCAGTGATGAAGACATTACCCAAACGTATTTTAAAACACATAATCTTTTCTTTTAATTAATTTTTAGTTAGCATACATTAAATATTTAGTTAGCAAGCTCATGATCTCATTTACTTCTCTTCCAACTAATCTCTACTTTCTGAACGCCTACCACTAATAACTGTTATTTCTTACAATTATATAACACAATCCCAATTAGGCCCTTTTAAACAGTCGTTTATATTAGTTTTAATTGTATTTATTTTTTCATCTTATTGTACAGCTATCCTACTACAGATTTATTAATTAAATAGGGGAGTTGGATTTGTAATGGCTCTCCTGGCTTCCTTGTTAAAAGTATGGGGTAAGCTGCTCCCAAGCCCAGAATCAGGTCACACTCGTTAAAGGTTGGGTGCCAAATACCAACAGGGTGTGCAACACTTTACAAATCCAAAGGAAGATATGGAGGGCACTAGAAAAAATAAATAAAAGCTTAACCCAATAGAACACCTTTGGGATGAATTAGAGCGGACACTGCGAGCCAGGACTTCTTGTCCGACATCAGTGCCTGACCTCAAAAATATGCTTTTGGAACAATGGTCAAACATTCCCATAGACACACTCCTAAATCTTGTGGACAAACTTCCCAGAAGAGTTGGGGGGAGAGAAGGAAGAGCCAGCTCAGTGTAGAGATTTAACAGTCTATTTAATAATAGGTTAAAATGCACTTACACAATACAAGTAAGTATCAAGCTCAAGTATATAGCTGGAAGGTAAGAGTGGAGGATACAGTCCTCCTTTTTTGAACCCTACGGACTAAGACTGGGATGCCAATAAAGTTCATGTGCATGTAAAGGCAGGCGTCCCAATACTTCTGACAATATAGTGTGTGTGTGTGTGTGTGTGTGTATATATATATATATATATATATATATATATATATATATATATATATATATATATATATATATATATATATATATAGTATATGCACATTTTAACCTTTCCTTCTTGCATATCTACTAAGCACTTACATTAATGTATATCCATATTTGGAAAAAAAGAGCATGCTCCTAAGAGTTCCAGATAACGATTTATAATTTGTACACCACTGAAATCTTTATTGCTTCGGTCCGGGGCCACACACTTATAAAAATAGCAATATATTCTGAGCACTACCAATGCTCTTCTAGAACCAATCCATTACGCTAGTTAATAAGTTCATTCTTTAGTGTGTCCTCCAAACAAATTTATGGCGGATTGCGCTCCTATACATTTTATCTTCTTGAGTTCGAAACCAGCAGGTTCAATTGCCTCTTACCATACGAAAGCATTTTATGCTGAAATAATACAATACATACATTTTATTAGACTAAGCTGGGAAAAGCAAGCATTGAAAGCACCCGAGCCCGTCCAGACTCGCATTTTTGCAATTCGAGAGGAACAAACAGCTCAAGCAGACTCTGCAACTAAATTACAAGGTAGGACTCTCGACGTGAAAAACAATTTTCTTGCAGGAATGGCGTTTTCTTGAAAGCGATATGAATCTATGCCAGATTAAAATGTAAGTGTCGTAACAGATTAGACCTTAACACAACTGAGAAAACCAAGTTGTATAATGTGTTTGTCCAAAATAATTGCTTTATAATCATTTAAGTTTATCGCAGCTTCAAAAAGTATTCAGTTGAAACTATAAAGGTAAAGTGGCCCTGTCATTTTACTAGTCGTCGTGATTCTAGAAAAACAAAAAATGGCAATCATACAACTGAACTTTTAAAATGAGACATTACTTTTACAATTAATTTTAATTTAATATTAAAGTTATAGAAATGTTACATTAGGCTTCATATTTTTCTATATATTTTTCCAGACTACTTTTAAAATCCCAAAGGTAACCAACTGAATTTTAATATAGGAGTCATTGCTGGTATATAAGTACAAACATATGAACCTTAAAAATGTACTTATTTTATTTGTTCTCTTTTGATTTGTTAAATATACTGTAGTCAGGTGCTTGGCTATGAATGAGAGTGAGAGAAACACTGACTGCAGCTGCTCTTTGTAGCTGCTGCCCTTGGTACTTAAAGTGGTTGTAAACCCTGGGAGACAACTTAATCTTAATATGTAGTCCATAACACAGGCAGCTTATCGCTGCCTGTGAAAGTGTACTCACATCTGTATTTTCTCCGAAAATCGACTTTTTTATTATAATGACGTCACCTGCGCTTGTGCACTGTTGACTGTCATTAACTGCACCTATGGAGTGCTGTTAATTCATTAAAATCTTGTCTGGAAATGACTGAGCGATCTTCTCCTCTGTGCCATACAGAGGAGAAGTCTTGCAATGTTTCACTCCTTCTCTGCTTCCTCATTATCCCCCATGTGACTGAATAAGACGTCACACCAGGGGAGTGAATGACAGCAGCCAAGGCTTGGTAACCACGCTACGGCGCATGCGTGAGATTTCGTACAGGATAACACTAAGGGCAGAAGTGACATCAGAAACTGATTCACTAAACAGAAGTTATAATGGTGCTGTCAGTACCTGGAAATACAAACAAGGAAAACATCTAAAAAAAGGTATTTACAGGCCTCAGTTTTGATTGATTTATATATGTTAAGCATTGCAATTAGCTTGGGTAACTTAATAATTGCAAAACTGAAAAAATCAGCATGGGTTTACTTCCTCTTTAACTGGTTAACAGCTGTATAAGCAATAGGTAGGACCTGCTGAGCAGGAAGAGTCAGGCAGCATCGTACTGTGGGAACTGTAGTCATGAGGAGAGAGACCGTGCAAGAGTTTTTGAACAGCATTCCCCAGAGAGGAAATTTCAGAGAGGAGGGGAAAGAGCTGCATTCTCTATGACTGTATAGGAAACGGCTTCCTCTTGCCATGAAGAATCACCTAAGTACAGAGCACAAAGTGAACTAATCTGTGTGATTGGATGGTGAGCTTCAATATCACTGGGACTGGTAAGCTTCTGCAGTAGGGAATTACAATCTGCTGCTAGAGAGTAATTTAGGAACTTACCATGCAGTCATCTAGTAGCCTTAAAGGGTTAGTAAAGGAAAAAAAATTTCCTTTAAAATAACAAACATGTTATACCTACCTCCACTGTGCAGTTAGTTTTGCACAGAGTGGCCCCCGATCCACGTCTTCTGGGGTCCATTGGCGGCTGTCTCTGGTCCTCCCCGCAAGTACTGACCACAGTAATGCGAGAGAGCTTTCATGGTGGTGAGTAATTGTGGGCACGCTCCCGTGATACAGTGAGCGTCTATAGCCGCTCACTGTATCACTCGGCCCTGCCCCTCGGTGCGCCGCGTCACTGGATGTGATTGACAGCAGCGCCAGGCAATGGCTGCGCTGCTTTCAATCCATCCGCTCTAGCCAATCAGCGGCCAGGCTGAGCGGCGAAGAGGATCTTGGGACCGCGCGCGGGACTTTCGAGGGGTCAGGTAAGTATAACGGGGGCTGGGGGGGGGGGGGCGTCAGCATCAGATGTTTTTTAGCTAGATTACATTAAGGTGACATTTTTTTCTACTTTACAGCTCCTTTAATGCTGCCTTCAGGCTGGAATGGGACTATTATCATGTGTACCAATGGTTCAACTGGACCCCAACGCTAGCTGGCTGAAGTGTTAGTACTAAAGACTGTCCTTTTACAGCTACTACACAGAGACCTTATCTATTGCTTATGCTAAGAGATACTTCCTAAGGGACATTGCTTCATATCCTAGCCATTCAGTTAGGGTACACTGCAAACCAGTTACAGTATTCTTATTAATATTAAGCTAATATTTATATGCACTGCCTTTTGCTGACTTTGCTGGTTTATGAGATGATTCCAGTTTAGTGGTAAAGAACTATATTGTAAATTACTTTGGCAAAGTGATTATACTGTCTAGCAGATTGTGTCTGAACATATCACTTGTACGCTCATTTATACCTAAACCACCATTTATTCTAACCCGTACCAATATATTGAGTTAATTTACCACTAAACAGTCTTGTGTCTATTTGCTGGTCCTAACACACAACCAAGGTAAAGGTATTTATACTCATGTTATTATAAGTGAAAAATGTTAATCTTGACAGAAATCCAGTAAACCCATAATTTATTGCGTTCTCCTCCTATGCTACAATGTTATAGTTACATAGTGTACAAGGTTGAAAAAAGGCACAGATCCAGACACCTATGTGTGTGTGATTTGTATTATGTAACAATTCCTATAGCCCTGTATTGTTTGCTTCTTGAATTGTTGACACTCTCAGCTAGTACCACTTCCTGGGAAAATTAATTTCACATTTTTTTTTTCAAAAGAACAAGCTCTATTGCAGATTGTTTCAGTTACAGGGATGAGACAAACCATCAACACTGGCAGGGGTGCTAACAATGATCAGCTTTTGTTTATTTATGTAAAATGTTTATCCCAAAAGAAAAGGTTTGCTGTAACTGCTTATATAGTGTGAGAAGGCATTGATTTGTTAGTGTATTTAAATCGTCCAACCCATCTAACACTCCTATCCGCAGACTGACAATGTTGCTCTTAAAATGTGCCTCCTGTCCTCCTTCATCCAGAGGAAGTGTGTTACTGGCCAGATCAGCAGGTAAAAACAGAGGGAAAAAGCTTAAAAAAAATGTAGCCACCACATCTAATGATATATAAAAATGTTGGTTTGGGGGATTAATACTTCTTTAAAGGCTTAGTCCACCTACAACACAACACCCTCCCACACCCCTGGTCAACACTTCACTTACCTCCTTGAATTTTTATTTTTCACTGATTATGCTAGTTTATATAATAGTTCAGACATTTTGATAACTGCACTCTTCTGCACTCTTCTTTCTTCTGTGGGTGCTATCTTGAAACAAAGAGTACACAGAGACATTTTTATTGGTCAGTTTGGTCATGTGCCAACGCCTCCATTGCTGCCCGCAGGGGTGTGCAGAACAGCAATCAGGGGTTGTGCTCTGTCCCTGAGACATGGCACATCACCGATCTTGGTAAAGAGCCAATGACGAGGCTCTTTACCCATGTGATCCGCTGTGTCCAATTACGTCTGATCACATGTAAACAAGGAAATGTCAGTTACTGGCATTCCTTTACTCACACTGACAGTGTTTAAGGAGAGGAGAGACAATCAGCGGCATTTTCTCACAGGGGAGATCTTCACAGATAATCAGAGCAATGATCATCAGTGCCGCCCCAACAGTGCCCAGCAGTGATGCCAATCAGTGCTGCCTTTCAGTGCCCATAAGTGCCTGCTCATCAATGCCACCAATCAGTGCCCATCAGTGTCGCCCATTCGTGCCACTTATCAATGCCCATAAGTGCCACCTATCAGTGTCCATCAGTGCCACCTATCAGTGCTCATCAGTGTTGCATATCCATGCCCCATCAGTGCTGCCAATCAGAGTCTATCAGTGCCGCTTATCCGTGCCACCTATCAGTACCCATAAGTGCCGCCAATCAGTGTCGTCTATCCGTGCCACCTATCAGTGCCCATAAGTGCAACCTATCAGTGCCCATCAGTGCCGCCTATCAGTGTCCATCAGTGCCCCTATCAGTGCCCATCAGTGCTGCATATTAGTGCTTCCTCATCAGTGCCACCTCATCAGTATCCTTCAGTAACGTCTCATTAGTGCCCTTAAGTGCCACCCACCAGTGCCTATTAGTGCAGCCGCATCAGTGCCCATCAGTGAAGGATAAAAATTACTTATTTACAACATTTTATAACATTAACTAAGAAAAACTTTTGTTTGCAATAAATAAAAAACCCTGTGGTGATTAAATACTACCAAAAGAAAGCTCTATCTGTCTAAAAAAAAAAATATAACAATTTTGTTTGGGTACAATGTTGCATGATCACGCAAATCAAAGTGCGACAACAATGAACGCTGAAAATAGGCCTGGGCAGGAAGCGGTTAAAAGTCCGCAGTAGACAAGTAGTTAAGACTGCTGCTTTTTTCCTGTGTCCCAGAGACACAGCAGAAAATAAGAGGACATCAGAACCGGTTCCACCAAATGGAAGATATCCTCAAATCTTCTATTTCTTTGGAATTTTCTGTGATAATGGAAACATTTTAGAATTCCCATGTCTGTCTGATGATGTCATAGTCTGGCTTTACATATACTGTACATTTTAGTAAACCTGTGCTTAACTTTGACAGATAGCACAACTATTCTGGAGACCTGACATTATCCACTGCTGTAAAGTAATACAAATAGGTCTTGTCCACGCCCCCAGCCTATTATTAGGTAGTGAAAAGAGAAGCAGCAGACTAATGAGCTTATCTCTTATCTTACGTCGCTTCCCATTGTGGCCAGTAGAGGCACGGTTTGCCCCAGGAGACAATGCGAGTGCCCGCCGGGTACCAGCGATCACTCGTGACAGAGTGAGTACCGGGATCTGTGTGTGTAAACACACTGATCCCGGTTCTTTCAGGGGAAAAATGACTGATCGTGTGTTCATACAAAGTATGAACAGCGATCTTTTATCTCCCCTAGTAAGTCACATTACCCCTTCAGTTAGAACACAGTGAGGGAACACACTTAACCCCTTGATCTCCCCTTAGTGTTAACCCCTTCCCTGCCAGTGACATTTTTACAGTAATCAGTGCATTTTTATAGCACTGATGGCTGTAAAATTGTCAATGGTCCCAAAAATGTGTCAAAAGTGTCCGATCTCTCCGCCATAATGTCACTATAAAAATCGCAGATTGCTGCCATTACTAGTAAAAAAAATAATAATAATAAAAATGCCATAAATCTATCCTCTATTTTGTAGACGCTATACCTTTTGTGCAAACCAATCAATATATGCTTATTGTGATTATTTTACCAAAAATATGTAGAAGAATACATATCGGCCTAAAGTAAGAAAAAATTTTTTTTTTTATTATTATTAGATATTTATTATAGCAAAAAGTAAAAATGTATTTATTTTTTTTCAAAATTGTAGTGTTTGTTGTTTATAGCGCAAAAAAAAAACCATAGAGGTGATCAAATACCATCAAAAGAAAGCTCTATTTGTGGGGAAAAAAGAATGTAAATTTTGTTTGGGTACAGGGTCGCACGACTGCGCAATTGTCAGTTAAAGCAACTCTGTGCTCTGGTCAGGAAGGGGAAAGTGGTTAAAGATACACTTGGTTGTCTATGTATAAAAAATGTTGCAGTGTGGATATCATAAGCATAAAAAATAAAACAACATAATGTTTGTAATATGACAAACTCCTAGTATCGTCAGCTCCATCGAAAGGTCATAGTGCAGTACTTTTTTTTAATTGACTTATTTCAATATATACTGTAAATATCTGTAATAAATAAAATAAGTATGATGAAAACATCAAAGACTGAGATAAGATGAACTGATGTGCTTCAATTTATCAGAGCAAACTCCAAACCATTTCTTGTATGTTAATGGCTTGATGTATTTATGTTTGATGGACCTTTTGAAATTAGACAGGCATGCAGCTAATTTTATCTTCCTTGTCTCTCCATAAAGGGATACAAATTGTCAGACTAGCTGAATGCATTTGAAGGAATTGTATGACATTCCCAGTGTGCTTTGGAACATCACCATTATCACTAGACAATTTCTAACACTTAAGATGAGGAATGGATGGGTCGGAAAAACATATATTTCATTTATTAATTAGCTGTATATTGCTGTCACATGATATTTGCAATATGTTTATCAAACACAATACCCAAACTTTCTGTAAAATATAAAAGATGAGACAGAGTCGAGTAAATGGATACCCAATATGTCAAGACTCAAAGCTGCATGCACCAGCTACATGGAAACTAACTTTGATGCCCCAAAAAAAGGCAATCCTTTAAATACCTTTTAACATAGCGTAAACTATTAAAGATTGCCTCAGGCCCCGTACACACGACAGAGTTTCTCGGCAGAAACTCTGTCGTCTGTACAGTTTTGGCTTGATGGAGCCGCCGAGGAGCTCGACGAGAAAATAGAGAACATGTTCTCTATTTTCTCGTTGTTCTATGGGAGAAGGCGTCCCGCCGAGCTCCTCGGCGGCTTCATCCCAGAACTCGACGAGGAACTCGACGTGCCAAGCACGTCGAGTTCCTCGGCCGTGTGTACGGGGCCTCAGAATGATTCTTCTTTTTTATAGTATTTTATTATTTTTGGCTGATTAAATATTTTTTTTTACTTACTTTTATTCCAAACGGGTTACAAGCCCTCTATCTGATAGCACATATTCTTTATGGAGGCTTCAGGGCTCAACTCAACCATTTCTGATCAAGGAAACAGTGTTGATCAGCTGCTTCTCTAAGGCCTTGTACACATGATAATTTAACCAGAGGACAACGGTCTGAAGGACCATTTTCATCGGTCAAAACCGATCGTGTGTGGGCCCCATAGGTTTTTTAACCATAGGTTAAAAAAAAAGCAAACTTGCTTTAAATTTAATGGATGAATTGATAACCGATAGGTCAAAACCGATCGTTAGTAGGCAAAACCATTGGTTAAAAACCCGTGCATGCTCAGAATCAAGTCGACGCATGCTTGGAAGCATTGAACTTCGTTTTTTTCAGCACGTCGTGTTTTACGTCACCGCGTTCTGACACGATCAGTTATTTAACCTATGGTGTGTAGGCATGACGGACCATCAGTCAGCTTCATCGGTTAACCTAAGACAACGGTCCTTCAAACCGTTGTCCTCTGGTTAACCTATCGTGTGTACAGGGTTTAAGTTCTTCTAGCCTGGACAGTACTCAACCCGGAGGTTATCAAAGCTGAGCACTTCCGGGTTCAAATTAAACAGAAAAGATGGATGTTCCTTCTTCTCTCCCCGTTCTCCATCTTAATATGCCATTTTTTTTATTTTGGGCTACCAGAAGAAGCAGGTCGGCCTTGAGACAAAGGGTGCCTAAAAGGCCCTTTTATTGCAACAGACAGAACCACAAAGTTAGTGGCAGTTGTGGCATGTAAACAAACTCTATGTACTGCTATATTGAAAAACCAATATATATATATATATATATATATATATATATATGTACTACAAATACTGCATGTCAGGGATCTCCAAACTTTTTTAAGCAAAGTGCCAATTTACTGTGCTTCAAGGTTTAGGGGGCCAGACTGTGACTAGTGGGTGTAGAAGATTCCAGGCATCAGTGCCCAATCATTGGTTTTAATGAGAGAAATAGTGCCCCATTAATGGTGTTGGTAGGGGAAATGGTTCCACTTCATTGGTGTCAGTTGGTGGAATAGTGCCCCAAGGGCCAGATAAAGGCAAATAAAGGCAAGCAAAGGTCCACATCTGGCCCCCTGTGCCATAGTTTGTTTTCCATTTCCTTTTTATTGCCGTAGTTTGTACACCACTGCTTGTATTAAAAAAAAATCTGGGTGAGAGGTGTAAGAAGCTTATAGATGGTTATAGGAAGCGACTGATTGCAGTTATTTTTTTCCAAAGGGTGTGCAACCTAATATTAAGTTAAGGGTGTCAAGAATTTTGACCAGCCCATTTTTGGAATTTTGTGTGACATTGGCCCAGATTCTCATACATTAGCGCTGCTCCTGGGCAGCGTAATGTATGAGCTCTACGTTACACTGCCGCAGGTCTACAGGTTTAAATCCTGATTCTCAGAACACTTACCTGTAAACTTGCGGCGGTGTAGCGTTAGATTGCTCAGCGCAAGCCCGCCCAATTCAAATGGGGCGGGCACCATTTAAATTAGGCGCGCTCCCGCGCCGAGCGTACTGCGCATGCTCCGTCGGGTAAATTACCCGACGTGCATTGCGCTAAATGACGTCGCCCCGACGTCATTTGCCTAGATGTATACGTAAATGGCATCCAGCGCCATTCACGGACGTCTTACGCAAACAACGTAATTTTTATTCAATTCGACGCGGGAACGACGGCCATAGTTAACATTGGTTGCGCCTGCTAATTAGCAGGGGCAACCTTACACGTCGGGTACGCTACGCAAACTACGTTAATTCGCTGCGTCGACCTCGCGTATGTTCGGGAATCGCCGTACTTACCTCATTTGCATAGACGACGGGGAAAAGCGACGATGCGACACCTAGCGGCGGGAAAAAAAATTACTTTTAAGATCTGACAGCGTAACAGCCTTACGCTTGTCAGATCTAATGGGTACCTATGCGCAACTGATTCTGAGAATCAGTCGCATAGATACCCGGGGCCAGATGAGGTGTTACGACGGCGCTAATGGTGTTGCGCCGTCGTAACGCCTTTGAGAATCTGGCCCATTATGTCCAATTTGCTTTTTTTTCTCCCTGTTTTGTTCCAATACACAGAAAGGGAATAAACACGTGTATAGCAAAACATGTGTTACTGCAATAGTTTTCTGTGAGAAATACTTGATTTTCTGGAAAAAATTATGGGGTGCCAACAATTTCGGCCATGACTGTATATATATACCTATAGGTAATATTGGCAAAAGGGCTAAAGGCATATTGTTAATCCACAACTTTTCATGTGGTCCAAAAGCAGGGTGTTTATTTAAAAAAATACTCTTGAGTAGTATGGATGTTAATAGATTATTTTCAAAATGTGTAATTAATTATTGATCATTTTCCTTGTATGCATATGCTTATTTCCATAGTACATACATATGTAAATAATTTTTAAAACTGAAAACAACTGTTGAGAATTCACTTATGTAAATGATGCCAGCAAAAATATGTCTAAAATATTCCAGTTCTATGCATTGCTTATCGCTTAATGATGGGTTCGCCACAGCTGTCAAAAATATAACAATAAAGATTGTTCAAACTAGGCCAAAGTACACATCGATTAGCATGGTCACCATGACAAATATCCTGTCATGGTTAACATTTTGAATGCAAGGCTATTAGTCTGTACATACTATTTATAGCAATAAACATACAAATTCAATTTAGCATTACAGTGCAGCTTATATTATAATAGCACCTAATAATGCTTGTTACTTTTTTGTTGGCATGTCTACTTTTTTTACAATATTTTGAAACTGCATTTGGCTTCAGGGTATAGAGTTGTCTTACATCTTCTGCTGTACCACATGACTAAGGGCAAGGGGTGCAATCAGCTTCACCATCTACTGGTGCTACCATCGGCTACTGTAGATCCATAAATCTTGACCTTGGTCATACAATATTGTCTCAAAGGAAGAGGAGGATCAGCCAGTTGGCCAACTGAACTCTGAGGCCGCGTACACACGGTTGATCCAAACCGATGAGAATGGTCCGTCGGACCGTTTTCATCGGTTCACAGCTGAAGTGGCCTGATGGTCTGATGTGCGTACACACCATCAGTTCAAAAACCGATTGGGTCAGAACCCGGTGACGTAAAACACATGACGTGCTGAAAAAAACGAAGTTCAATGCTTTCAAGCATGCGTCGACTTGATTCTGTGCATGCGCGGGTTTTGAACCGATGCTTTTGTGTACTAACCATCGGTTTGGACCTATCGTGCAGCGGTCCATCGGATCGGTTTTAAAGCAAGTTCTAAAATTTTTGACCGAAGGACAACGGACCGATGAGCTGTACACACGGTCGGTTTGGACCGATGAAACTGGACTTCAGGCCGTTTTCATCGGTTTGGACCGACTGTGTGTACGCGGCCTGATACTTTTCAGAAGCAAAGATCTGAAGAATAAAGATCAGAAGAACTAGTGTTTTGGTCATCTAAATTATTCTTCACAGGATGTCTTCCATTATCTTCCTAATTCCTGTCTATGCATACATGTTCTATGCCAATAAAGTAGATTGGAATGACAGCAAGGAAACTAGAATTTTCAGAAAAGAGCAGCAATGGCAACCACAAGATCTATCTCTTTACAGGTTCTCTTTAAAAAAATAACTGAAAAGCATAGAGTCGTATTTAGGTGTACCATTGTTATATTAAAGACAATATTCTGGAAGGTAGCATTACTCACACCCTTTCACATTACAGAGTTTAGTGTGAACAAGGCCACCAATAAGCAATGCATGGAAAATATGTAGAGGGATTGGGTAAAGCTTCTTATCATAGATCGGGGAAAATTAAAACTGTTGGCCAGGATGTACAGATCTGGGAGCTCTGAGATTGGTATGAGATGGGATGGGAGTATATGCTGAGTGCAATTGGTAAGGTAACACAAATGGAAATTGAAGCACCACATCACTGGTAAGATACAGATACTGTACAACTTGATTCCCTGTTTTTCAGGGGATCAAGAGCACCCTACGGATGCTGACAAGGCCTGTGCTTGCAATCACAATGAAAAAATAAAACTAATGGTTCAGTTCACTTCTAGTGTTTTCACAGTGTGTCAAGCAAGCCCTGATGAAGGGGGATCTCTTGGACCTTCAAAATGCATTGGATACTTTTTGGATTGTCTTACTGATTTTAATTGGTATAAAGTTGTGTCTGGACCTCTCAGCAGTGGTATGGAGCCTCAATTTCTATTCATGTTACATTACACTTCTAGCAGTCTCTCTCTCTCTTTCTCAGCTAAATGGACTGGCAGTACTTGCTTCTGCTGTCCTCGCTCTGACTCCTCTCTGCGCCTCCAGTTCACATTCTTCATGCGTTCTTAAAGGGATCTTTCCTGCACACGAGGCCCAAGGTCACCCTCCCCCAGAATGGGGAGTGCCTTTAAAGGCCCCGACAGCCTAGCACTCCATCCTCAGTTCTTCCACCTGACAACATCTCCCCAGCTGGGTTGACTCTGGGTATATCAAGGAGGCCTGCCCCCTTCCGATCCTAATTGGGGATTGGTAAGGCTCCCTGAGACAGGGCTCCCTGAGACACCCCAACAGCTCCACCTGGCAGTCTTTTATACACAACAATATTGTACTTCCTAATTATATTAACAATTGGTTCACATATTCGCACACTTTAGCACCCACTATACTACCAGATTATCCGAATTACTCATTATCTACTACTGGTTAGTCAACCCTATGGGACGCCTAAGGATGCCCTGATTAAAATTATATATATTGGCAACTTGTAATTGCTTTTAGCCCCTATACTTCAATATATATATATATATATATATATATATATATATATAGAAACAACACCAGTGGAGAGGGTGGTGTTGTTTCTATTGTTTCTATATTTAGAATTAGTACATCACCAATACACTACCACTCTGGTTGAGGTCTTTGTTTGCTACCTGGCGCCGGAAGTGCAGCAGTAGGCCTTTTCACTGCACCTTCTTTCCCATATATATATATATATATATATATATATATATATATATATATATATATATATATATATATAGTCTAACTGTTATTCTGGCAGGTGTGCTCAGAATTAACTTATCTAATTTTTCCTAACTAATTATGACTATCGTGGGTGTTCATTACAGGCGCCGGCTTCTCCATCACCTAGAGGGTGTCCTTAATGAGGCTCCTTGTAAGCCCTCTTGGGTGGGCTCTTCACTCTTGGGAAGGTAGGGGTAGCCTTAAGTCCCTCCGGATTAACCAGCGGCTCCAACATGTTCTCTTTTTTAATTTTGAACTTATGTAATATTTTTTTGAAATAATTATCCCCCTGAAGAGACCGATAACAGGTCAAAATGTGTCAGGTCAACATTGTATAATAATATGGAATATAACAATATGTATACCTGTCTATGTCTACTGCATCATGGAATGTGATATTTTACTATTGTACCTGTCTTTTTATACATTGCATTTTTACTCATTGTGACATCCGAGATTTTCGCCCAAAAATACTATTTTTATATAGCAACAGTCATCCTACTTTTTTGACATCGCTGCCTAAAAGTCCCACTGGGGAACCTTTCCATAGCATGTAATTCCAGGGTGAGCAGCTCTTTCATCTCTGCTATATGTGTCTTATAGTACAGCTCCACCTCTCTTCCCTGCCTTTCTTCTAAAAATTCTCTAGAAGCAAAAGGCAGTTGTCAGTGAAGTCATGCTGTCTGTGAGTCACCAGCCTACTCTGAGCCACTCCCAGCCCACATAGATAAAAACAAACAGGCCTAACTTCCAGCTAGACCTGCCTAAATTTACCTGCCTGACCAAAAATCTCACCTCTAGCAGAGGTGAGAGGGTAGAGGGTGCTACACACTACAAGCCAAAAGGTCCGTGGGGATCCTCTGGGGTGTAGAAGCTTCCTAAACAGGAACCAGATCATTTATATCAACATCAATACTTTAGCATAGGTATACCAGTAAGATAAACCTACAGGTCCAGCACAATTTTTCCACTTTCCTCAACTGAGTGCAATAGGCAGTATGCAGACTGACTGCTAATTTCATTGTTTTTTTCTAGCCTGTACCAGTCAGGTGCACAACATGGATGCCAGTATGAAAATATGAGCTAATATGCCATATCCCTTGAATAAATCTAACTGCATATGCTCTATTGGAGGAAACCTTTCAATAAAAATGTAGCATATGTTCTGTGTCATTAAAACTATTTACCATATAATATATAAAACATTATCATTTGTACTCAGAAATGTGACTTACTAATTGTGACGGAAACTGACTCTGTTGGTAATATTGTACTTAGTATTACCCCTGCAAGTGTGCTTAGTCACTGGGGTTTTTATGGGTTATTAATCAGATTCATTTAATCACAAGTTTATTACCCAGTACAATTAAACTGTCACCAAACAGAAATAATATGCATTGCTAATGATATACAATAATCGTGCTTCCATGTAATTCACATAGGCCCTTTATTTCAGGTTCATAGATCCTTTATTGGAGCGGTTGCCATTTCCTCACCTCTTTGAGTATTTAAGGTTAATGAACTAACTCGTGCCAATATTACCAAAGAAGGAGATATTTCCTGATGATGTTATTGCCTTTGTTGATGCATTGCTTTTTTTCTTTGAGTTTTTGTTCACACTGTATGCACCTGAGATTTTGTATTTATTTACGTTAAAGCATATCTAAATCCAAAAACAAAATTGTTATATATTACAGGATACCAGTCTGTAGACGAAGTGACTGTTTTTTTTCTTTTGTGTTTTTTTTTCCAGGCTTTTTTTTTCCTTTAGATTCATCTGGTAATCCTGCCAGTAATACACTTCCTGTACTAGAATGACAACATTCACTCAATATACTGCATCAGGACAATAGACATAAGACAGGACTTCTGGGAACTCCTCCTTCCTCTTGTTTATAACATCAACATCCTGAACAATATAACTGATAAAATGCAGCACAAGTAGCATGAAAATCTATCAGCTAAACCAGTGGTGACTGGTGCCCTATCGGTCAAGGGGAGGACAGCAGACAGACCTGACCACAGACATCCCCCCTCCAGGGAGGCAGCCTGCCACCCAACACTAACCCTCCTTGTCACTCGAGTCTGCCACCGCACACCATGCCCACACCCCCCACCGGTCACTGGTTCGCTCACTCGCCCTCTGGCTGCCAGGCCCCCCATCAGCCCTGCACTTACCCCATGCAGGTCATGGCTACAGTGGCAGCTTCCCCCCTCTGTCTCCTCTATGTCCTGGCCGTTGCTTCTCATTGACTAAAACTATTTCTAGCAAAATCAGCAGAGATTGCTTACATTTTTCAAACAGAGCTAATAAATTGCTTTTAATTATATATTTTTACAGACCAAAATAAAGCAAATACGAGAATTTGTCAGAGTTTACATTTTTATTTTAAAGGATAAGTTCACCTTTTAACAAAAAAGAATAAATGCTCATTTTTTCAGCCACTAGTGGGGCGCTTTTAACCCCTGCCCGCAATGCAGCATTGCCCATTGATTTCAATGGGCAAAGTGCTTTAGGAGCCATGTATACACGGCTCCTAAAGCACATTAAAGAATCTGTTTGCAGTACTTTTTTTAACGTCCTGCCAGAGCAGTGCCCCAGTGTGAAAGCACTCGAGTTTTCACACTGGGATTGCAGATGAGGCATTTTTTCAGGCTCTTTACAGGTGATTCTAATCATGCTGTGGCTAACCTTTCCCTCTTTCCTCAGTTCCCACTTGGCCAATGACTAGTAGAGGTAGGTAAAAAGGGAGTGACTGATATGCAATAAAATGCAAGTTGAAAGGTTAATTTGTGGTCATTTATTGAAAGTAGCAACAAGTGATCAAGCCAACGCATTAATTTGTAATTTTGATTTTTAACTTCAATTTCTACATATATATATATATATATATATATATATATATATATATATATATATATATATATATATATATATATATATATATATATATATATGTGTGTGTGTGTTTCTGTACACCGTTATTTTTCTCTGATAGCCCTGAGGAAGGCTTGATCACTTATTGCTAATCTCAACGACCACAAATTCACATTTCAACTTGCATTTTATTGGATATCAGGCACTCTTTTTTTTAATTACCTCTACTAGTAGGGTAATCTTTAAGCCAACCTGACAACACAGCAAGTGCATTGTTAGATTCTGGTGCATCATCCACATGAGTTACCAGACCCTTTTGAGAGACCAGCCTTCATCGTGGCTCTCTCCAGCAAGGGTCCTCCCCTGGATCTTCTCACCTTGACTTGGCTTCCTCCACACCAGGCAAGACAGCCTCAAGATCACTTCAGCATTAGTAGGCCCCTGACAGTCTTCTGGGCCTATGCAGAGCTCACTTCAGCAGCACCTATTCAGCCTGAGGCAAGAGAGCGAGCACATGGCCCACCCCAAATATATATATATATATATATATATATATATATATATATAAATATATATATATATATACTTTCCCATAATGCACCAGTGGCCATACTCCTACTGGGCTGGCTGGAAGAAATATAAATATTCATAACTCCTGTGTGAAATCTCATACTATGACCTGTGGTACCAATGACACCTACTGTCAACAGTGAGAAATGCACAACCAAATTGAGCTTAGGGAAAGGCCAGATATAGACTATACAATCAGTCTGAGCTGCCTACAGCCCAGCCAAAAACGAAATAGTAGCCCCAGTTTAGAGATACGCTGGAGAGGTGGAGAGGGCATTGGCTCTACATGTTCCTCCTAAAGGCAACAGTGACCGTGGTTCTGTATATTAACAACAAGAGAGTTAATTAGAGGTCAGTCGTCTGTTCAAGCACAGGTACCACATGTGTAGGGCAGAGACCCTATCTAAGGTGCCTAGCCTAGCCCAGAAGAACCATACCCGGGGGAAAGCCTCTCAGGGGAATATGTAGGAGGTACCTCCTGCCTATGCTACCCAGTCTTTTTTATATCTGTCTGGAGTTTAGCTTAAAAACCCTGCACATGTTTTCTGATAAATTTGATGTTTGGTAAAAGGGAACAATTCACCAACTTTCATAGTCGAGTTTATTATCTATATACTAGCGCATGTGCTTACTTCTCAAGGAGTACAGTAGGTACTTTTAGAACCTATAAAGGCATTAAAGAACATCTCTAATAATAAATAATAACTGCAAAACACCAATTTTATCAGGAAGGAGGAGTGATCCTTTAAATTATTGTTGAATATTCTGCCTTGAAGAACACAATTTATAGTCATAACATGTTCTTTCTTCTCTTTGCTAAATTACTCTGCAGACAGTGAAAAAAAAAGAAATAATTTCAAACTCTCTCCATTCAACTTGCAATAGACTGCCAAGTGAGAAATCCTTTAATCATTGTACCCACTCAACTTTCTGTGTGATTTTTTTTGCGTCTATTCTTTTGTATCATGTTTTATCTCCTACGACTGCTGCATATTCATTTTCACCTTATTATTGTTGAAAAATTGAGGTAATAGGTTAATTTGGATTTGCCTCCCTCGGGTATATTAAGACGGATATAAGTACCATTGTGACAGGCCGACTTCAAAACAGCGTTTTATCAGGGACTTGCAGCAAAGATCTAGTCGGCACCTCCATGACAGCAATAAACTATACTTAAATCACCACATTATATATGCAAAACAGCTTTCAAAAGGAAAGCACCTGATTTTTGTCACCTAGAAATGGATTTAGTCAAATTATCCTTTCTAAAAAGCCTTTTCATTGTGTACAATAAGACTGCACATGTGATTAGGTATTAGAGCATGAAATGTGCAGAACAAAATAAAATTCCTTTTCTAAGGATCTTCGTAGCAAATTCAATAAGCTCCCGTTTTGATAGTATGATCTTTTTTTTCACTCTTTGTCTCTTTTCCTGACGCCAAGCTGCCCACATTATGATAGGCTTCAAAGGATAGGATTGTAGTTCAAATCTTCAATAGCTTGAATGTTTTCAGAAAGACAAGCTGCTGTATTGTATACAACTAAGAACAGATATGGCCTAAAATGATCAATATGTCCAACACATAAACACTTAACAAAATCATCTATGCAGTTGGGTTATGCCAATTGGAGACAATAGCATCTGTTTTTGGAGCCGAGATAAAGTTATTGATGTTGCATCAATTGAACAGGGAATCATGTTTTATTATAAAACAGTATTAATTACTGTATGTAATTTGTTTCATTTAAATTGTAAATTTTAAAATTACCCAAAAAAAGTGAGCAAAAAAAATAATTAATACCATCCAAATTTACTAACTTTTGAAGTTGAACAATAAAAGCAACCATATTGCTTCCTAACCACTTCAGCCCCAAAGGATTTCCCTGCCCAATGACCGGACAATTTTTTGCGATTTGGCACTGCATCTCTAACTGAAGCCCCGTACACACGACCAGTTTCCTCGGCAGAATTCAGCTTCCGACCGAGTTTCTGGCTGAATTCTGCCGAGAAACCCGGCCGTGTTTACAATTTCGCAGAGGAAGCCGACGAGGAGCTCGACGAGGAAATAGAGAACATGTTCTCTATTTCCTCGTTGTTCTATGGGAGCTCTCGGCCCGCCGAGCTCCTCAGCGGCTTCAGGGCTGAACTGGCCGAGGAACTCGATGTGTTTGGCACGTCGAGTTCCTCGGCCGTGTGTACGGGGCCTGACAGTTGCGCGGTTGTGCAACATTGCTCCAAAACAAAATTGACCTCTTTTTTATCCCACAAATAGAGCTTCCTTTTGGTGGTATTTGATCACCCCTGCGGTTTTTATTTTTTGAGCTATAAACAAAAGAAGAGCGAACATTTTGAAAAAAAAAGCAATATTTTTAACTTTTTGCTATAATAAATATCCCCAAAAAATATATAATTTTTTTTTCTCAGTTTCGCACTACATCATCTGCACATAAATTTATTGTTAAAATAGGTTTATCTGTAGATCACTGCTAATGGTCTCTGTGAGGGGCTTCACGAAAGGATCAAAGATTAAGAGGGAAAGTGAACATCTCTGGCGGATGCCATTTGTAATTAGATAGTTTAGATCATATGTTAAAAGTATATATCCACACTGAGGGGAATGAATACAATTCGAATTGATTTAGAGGATGTTGCCAGAGAATTTGTAGAAAACTTCAATTAATTCTATTAAATGTCTTCTCTGAGACGCGATCATTTTTCAGCCTCTAGAAAAAACAAAGTTTTTTACAACTTCATCATTAAAACGACGTTGCCCACACACGATCGTTAAAAAAAAATGCTCTAGCAAAGCGCGGTGACGTACAACACGTACAACGGCACTATAAAGGGGACATTCCATTCGGATGACGCCACCCTTTGGGCTGCTTTAGCTGATTTTGTGTTAGTAAAAGCCGATTCGCGCTTTTCTGTCTGTTACAGCGTGATGAATGTGCTTACTCCATAACGAACAGTAGTTTTACCAGAACGAGCGCTCCCATCTCATAACTTGCTTTTGAGCACATGCAGGTTTTTCACGTCGTTTAAGCCCACACATAATCATTTTTTACAACCCGAAAAACTACATCGTTTAAAACGTCGTTAAAAATGCAGCATGTTTTTTTTTTGTTGTTTTTCAGAACCCGAAAAATGATGTGAAGCCCACACACGATCATTTTAAATGCAATTTTTGAAAAACGTTGTTTTTTCATGCTGAAAAATTATCGTGTGTACGCGGCATAAGGCCAGAAGCAACAAGGGGGTTTGGTATGGCTCAGCATGGTGTATAATGTTAAAGGTATGTTTGGTTGCATCAAGGGTTTGATTGGGTTGAATTGATTCAGGCATAATATCCAGGAGTCGGGAGGCTTTGCATGCACTTTTGGATTGGTATTAAGAAGTGTTAATTGGCCAAATTGTGAAGTTATACTGGCTTCTTACCTGAGAAATGTACCACTGATTGTTTGGGGCATTTCTGACAGTAAAGCTGTAGCTGGCTTATAAAACTTTTCACGTCAACATTTTGTGGTGGACACAATTTTTTTTTCTATGGCCTTTAATTTTAGATAGAAGTGTAAACGCTTTGATTTGCTTACCTGATCTGTCTGTAAATTCCATTGTGGATATTGGCGAGCATTTGCCTTTAGGAAAGGAAGGCATAGATAGAAATAAAAACATTGTCATTGTCTTTGCTTTACAAAAAAAGTTGTTGGTTGTTGTATGTGCTTTAAAATGTGCTTTTAAAAGTGCTGTAGAAATGTCCTTAAAATAAACATAGAAGACATAAAACACCAGACAGAATCTTCAACCATTTTCTTGCTTTTTCAAAATAAAGTGTTGAGTAGAGTTGGGCTACAATACAAGCTGCCAAGCTGATCATTTTCTGAGCCTTATGCCGCACACGACCATTTTTCGGGTTGTAAAATTTTTTTTTTTTAATGTCATCAAAAACGATTGTGTGTGGGCTCCAGAGCATTTTTCACGATGTTAAAAATGGCCATTAAAAATTTCGAACATGCTCTATATTTTCATGTCGTTTTTAACGTTGTTGTTTTTTACGTCATAAAAAATGGTCGTGTGTGGGCATTAACGACGTGAAAAAAACACGTATGCTCAGAAGCAAGTTACGAGACGGGAGCGCTCGTTCTGGTAAAACTAGCATTCGTAATGAAGTAAGCACATTCATCACGCTGTAACAGACTGAAAAGTGCGAATCGTCTTTTACTAACACTAAATCAGCAAAAGCAGCCTAAAGGGTGGCGTCATCCACATGGAACTTCCCCTTTATAGTGCCGTTGAACGTGTTGTACGTCAACGCGCTTTGCTAGAGCATTTTTTTTTCATGATCATGTGTAGGCAAGGCCGTTTTAATGATCGGGTTGAAAAAAACGTTGTTTTTTCTAGACCCTTAAAAACTTAATTTTTTACAAACCGAAAAGCGGTTGTGTGTACGCGGCATTAAAGTACCAACTTTGAAAAGGTGGGTTGACCCTTAAAGTATTCTTCAAAATATTTGCACCTAATGCCGCGTACACACGATCGGACATTCTGACAACAAAACCGCAGATTTTTTTCCCGACGGAATGTTGGCTCAAACTTGTCTTGCCTACACACGGTCACCCAAATGTTGTCGGAAATTCTGATCGCCAAGAACGCAGTCACGTACAACACTACGACGAGCCAAGAAAAATTAAGTTCAATGATTCCGAGCATGCGTCAAATTGATTACGAGCATGCGTATGGTTTTTGTGCGTCGGAATTGCATACAGACGATCAGAATTTTCGTCAAGAACTTTTGTTGTTGGAAAAATTGAGAACCAGCTCTTAAGCATTTGTTGTAGGAAATTCCGACAGCAAATGTCCGAAGGAGCATACACACGGTCGGAATATCCGACCAAAGGCTCACATCGAACATTTGTTGTCGGAAATTCCTATCGTGTTCAAAGCCACAAACTGTTCTGTCTTACTTGTGCTGAATTGCTTTGCAGGTACTGAAAAAGTTAGACATTTGTAATTCAACTTCTAAGAGACTTCTCAGTGAAAAATCCTTTAATCAGTGTACTTCTATTTTTTTGTGTTTTTACTTTAATATTTTGTGTTTTGAGTTTTATATTTTACGATTGTTGCATATTTAGCTTTTTCTTATTATTAATAAAGAATGGTGTACTAGGTTAATATGGATCTTCCTCATACAGGCATATTAAAGTGGTAGGATTCAGGCATGAAGAAGGTCAAATGTAAATTCAGTGTTTCTGAAATATAAATGCCTTCAATAGAAGCCAAATCTAGGTGCCTACCCTTTTAACTCACACTAATAACTTTTTAACCTCCTGATTTTTCTTTACAGAATTATATGACTTATACTTATGGCAATTATAGTTACACTTTGTTGTCCAAGAACATCTCAGAGCTTCCTTCAAAGATCTTAAATAGGAAGTACACTATATTACAAAAAGTATTGGGATGCCTGCCTTTACACACACATGAACTTTAATGGCATCCCAGTCTGAGTTCATAGGGTTCAATACTGAGCTGGCCCACCCTTTGCAACTATAACAGCTTCAACTCTTCTGGGAAGGCTGTCCATCACAAGGTTTAGGAGTGTGTCTATGGGAACATTCGACCATTCTTCCAGAAGTGCATTTGTTAGGTCAGGCAGTGATGTGAATGAGAAGGCCTGGCTTGCAGTCTCCACTCTAATTCATCCCAAAGGTGTTGTATCGGGTTGACTTCAGAACTAGTCAAGTTCTTCCACCTCAAACTTGCTCATCTATGTCTTTATAGACCTTGTTTGTGCACTGGTGTAGAGTCACGTTGGAACAGAAAAGGGCCATCCCCAAACTGTTCCCACAAAGTGGGGAGCATGAAATTGTCCAAAATGTTTTGGTATGCTGATGCCCTAAGCACTCCCTTCAATGGAACTAAGGGACCAAGCCAACCCCTGAAAAACCACCCCACACTATTATCTCCCCTCCACCAAATGATTTGGACCAGTGAACATAGCAAGGTCCATAAAGACATGGATGAGCGAGTTTGTGGTGGAGGAACTTAACTGGCCTGCACTGCGTCCTGAAGTGATGGAATACTTTTGGAAAGGTTACAAGCACTGAACCTTTAGAGGGGATAGAGATGCTTTAGAGGGGATGCTTTAGAGGGGATATGATTATAATGTACAAATACCGTACTGGTGACCCCACAATAGGGATAATACTTTACCATGTAGAGGAATTTAATAAGACATTCACTAAAATTAGAATAAAATATATTTAACCTTAAACTGCGTACAGAATTCTTTACTGTCAGGCCTCGTACACACGACCGTTTTCCTCAACAGAATCCAATTTTTTGTCGAGGAAAACGGTCGTGTGTATGTTTTTCATCGAGAAAACTGTTGTGGAACTCAATGAGAAAAAAAGAGAACAACTTTTTCCTTGTCAGGAGTCTCAATTTCCTTGTCGTGTTCCTCGTCGAGCTGGTTTTCGATGAGAAACCTGTTTGTGTGTATGCTTAGAAACCCGCGCATGCTCAGAATAAAGTATGAGACGGGAGCGTACCTTTGGTAAAAGTAGCGTTCGGAATGGAGATAGCACATTCGTCACGCTGTAACAAACTGAAAAGCACGAATCGTCTCTCACCAAACTTTTACTAAACACGCAGTAACATAAGATTAGTAAAAGCAGCCCCAAGGGTGGCGCCAATGGAATCGAACTTCCCCTTTATAGTGCCGTCGTACGTGTTGAACGTCACCGCGTTTGAGAACGACGAGATTTTGTCTTGACAGTGTGTAAAGCTTGTCAAGTTTGTCAAGTTTCTCGACAAGCCTAACAAGGAACTCGTCGAGGAAAATTATGTTTTATTTACGACGAGTTCCTCGGTCATGTGTACGAGGCCTCAAAGCGGTAAGGATGTGGAATTCCCTTCCATAGGCAACGGTTTCAGCGGGGAGCATTGGTAATTTCAAAAAACTATTAGATAAGCACTTGAACGACCAAAACATACAGGGATATACAATGTAATACTGACATAAAATCACACAAATAAGTTGGAATTGATGGACTTTTGTCTTTTTTCAACCTCGCCAACTATGTAACTATGTAATCAATACATTTAATTAAATGATTGGTGTGAGATTCCCAAAAGTGGTACACATTTTCATACACCATTGTTTAATGACTAGGCTCCAAAGTCAATGAGATTGATACTAAAGAAGTCGAGTATGTGTACTTTGCAGAGTGAATTGTCTCTTTGCAATAGAATTGTCATTTAGGGAATGTGGGAAAAAAAATCACCTTGCAAACAATACCAAATCACAAGCAAGAAAAATAAAATATATTTTTACTTGCACATGATTAGATGATGGAACATGGTTGCCTTTAATAAATCAACCCCAATGGGGTACATATATTAATAATATATACTAGTAAACAATTCAAATTACTTCAAAGAAATGTTGTCTTTTAACAAATTTGTTAAATGCATAACCATTGTCTTTTTCTAAGGCTGTACCAGACATTTCAGGATGTAAAGTGATAAGAGGGTTATGTTGGTTTTCCATTCACAGACAGAATTTGATTAACCTTTCAGTTATTTTCTTTTTACTTCAAATATTGTTAAAACGCTTGAAGTACATTGAGTTTTTCCTAACACAATGACTTTAGCACTGATTAATAATGCTCTGTGTTCATTTAATTTCCAAAGGTGAAAGTGTTTGACCTTCTGATTACCAGAACTCCCACTTAACATTGGCAGTCGGTTAAATAAGCAGTCAAACAGTGAGAAAACTAAGTTAGAAATTCATGAATTTAAACTTTATTATGTACAGTGAGAGGCTACTTTATTTTAGATAACACCCCTTCTACTGCACTTTGAATGTTTATCGGCTCTCTAACAGCAAAAGAAAAATAATAGACTCTAATGTTTTTAATATTAGAGAATTGAGAGGATACATTTTTAATTTTGTTATATCCTGGTTATGATTGTAACCAGGAAAAAAGCATTTGGGACATCCAAAATGTTATGGCTGTCAATGAAACAGAAAGTGAGAAAAACAATCTTCCTTTGTAGGCAACTGTTTTGGTGATAATTTTCAGAGTAGATTTGCACTAAGGGTGCTAACGACCTTCCACTACATCAGTTCCATGACTGTCCCATGACTTCTTCATGGGGCAGAAATTCATTTTGGCTGCATCCTCCCCTTATCCAAACTGGAACTAGATGCCCTCCTATGTCCCATCTCCTTGCTCCCCTTTTCCTCCAAACTCCTTGAATGTCTGGTCTACAACCAACTGAACTACCACCTTACTGAGAATAAACGTATTGATCCCTGGATCTGGATTTCACCCTATTAACCCTACAGAAATTTCTCTCCTAAAATTCACAAACAATTTACCGGTAAAACCAATGATCACTATTCTATTCTATACTACTACTCTTGGACCTCTCTGCTGTCTTTGATAGCTGACCACCCCCTTCTCCTCAAAAAACTCCACTCCTTTGGTCTTCATGACTTTGCTCTTTGTTGGATCTCATCCTACCTATTGCACTGCACCTTGAGTGTCATTTACAATTATTTTTCCTCTTCTCCTCTTCTTTTTGCCAGCTTGGTCCCCCATGGTTCTGTTCTTGGACCACTCTTATACTCGAGCTACAGCTCCTCCCTGGGTCAGCCGATAACCTCCCATGGCTTTCAATAACAGTTCAACGCTGATGACACCCAAATCTATCTTTCTACCCCTCAGCTCACTCCAGCAGTCTCCTCACGCATCACTAATTTACTAACAGACATATCCATATCTGGATGTCACACCATTTCTTCAAACCCCAACTATCCATAACCAAGCTTATATTTTCCTCTCTACGTGCTCCTTCTCCTGACTTCTCTGTCATGATCGATAGCACAACTATCAACCTGTCCCTGCATGGAAAGGTATTGGGTGTAATCCTGGACTCTGAACATTCCTTTTGGCCCCACATCTAATTACTGTCCAAAGATTGTTGCTTCAACCTCCCCAACATCTCCAAAATATGCCCATTCCTTACCAATGATTCCACAAAGCTTCTAATTCATTCCCTGGTTTTCTCTCACCTCGAATAACTGAAAACCCACCCTCATTCATTAGATTATCTCTACATAGACTATCCTCCCTTCAGTCCATCATGAATGCTGATGCCATACGTATACACCTTATCAACCGTTCAATGTCTGCTACCCCATTCTGGCAATCCCTCCACTGGCTTCCACTCAACCCAACAAAGCCACCCAAGACTCTGCCTCCAGATTTGCCACTAACCTAGACTCAAAATACCAGCCAAATTGTTCTCTTTGTATCTCCAAAGAGCTCTTGCACTCTAGCTCCCTTGTCACCTTCTCCCATACTTGCCTCCGGGGCTTTTTCTGAGCCTCTCCCATCCTCAGAAACTCCCTACCTCTATCTGTCTATCTCCTACTCTGACCACTTTAAGGCAATTTTGTATCACTTGACCCTCCCTTTTTAGATTGTAAGCTGTAAATACAGGGACCTTTATTCTACTTGTAGTGAATTTATTGTAACTATACTGTCTGTCCACATGCTGGGCACCAGATAAGTAATGTTATACTGTTACACTGATTTGGATATACAAAAAAATACTATTATACTATTTTAGGTTGTAGCTTGTTGGGTGTTTCATGTGCCTTTAATTTTTTTTTTTTTGTGATGAAGTATATTGTAGACATGTGCTATTCGTTATGGCCTGAATATAAATTCAAATGACATTTTGGTTAAAATTGTAACTAATTTCTTTGGGATTCATTCAACTTTGTTTCTTATATTTGTTTTCTAACTAATTATAATTTTTAAACTGATTCAAATTCTGTGTAAAGAATTGCTGCTAGTTAAGGAGCGGGCCCGGAAGAGCTGAAATGTAAACAAAAGAATGCCGACAATAGAAAATTCAGAAAAAAAACTGCGTAGGTTACTACCCATCCATACCAGGAAAGGGAGGGGATGAACGAGCCCCCCGAACCATATCAGGCCACATGCCCTTAACATGGGGGGGTGCTTTGGGGAAGGGGGGGCACCCCAGGTTGATGGGAGACAAGAGTCTCCTCACCACAACCCTGGGTGGTGGTTGTGGGTACTGTATCTGCGGGTGGGTCACTTATCGGAATCTGGAAGCCCCTACTCATTCACCAAAAAAAGTGTAAAAAGTGAACATAAGTATAAATATATTTTTATCATAAATTGCCTAGGTCTTACATCCTGATAATTCAGTGTCATGAACCTTCCTCTCCCCTAATATGTCCCGATTACATCAAACTATTTTCAACATACATCTGAAAGGCCTAGACAACTTATAACCAGAAAATGCTTAGGACATTTTTTTTTTGTTAGGCTAGTGATTTAGGAAGGGGGGGTGTATTTTGAGGAGTTATAATGTACAGTAGGTCCTAGGAGCTGCAGACTTCTGTAAATGCCTCACATATGCCTCTTACCTAAAGATGCATTCTCTTGCCGGATTGTTTTCACCCGGTACACAAGGTGGTTCTTCGTAGATAGATACCCCAGATGATGTCCAATAGGATGAAACGTGTCGAGTGATGCTCTTGGAATCCTTGCCTATACTCCATTTTAATTCCTAGCTTGTTTTATTGGATTTGCTGTAAGTGTAAACCCCCTTTTTTACCATTAAATGTCAAACAGTATCACACTATGTGTGGAGCATTTGTTTTTCATGCACACCATTTGAGGTGATTCATCGTGTATTTTGGAGTCCATCATGAATATCTGACAGTCCTCATTCAACTTTGGGTGAAACCCTTCTTACCGTTTTTCCAGTGGTGGGAGCTCCTGTTTGAGGTCATTCCCTCAAGAGTGCCTGTTTGACCCACGTGCTATACGATATGTGTGTCTATCGAATCTGGTAAGCGTGAAAACTTTACCATTTTGACTGTTCACTTTCACTTTATTCTGAACTCTAATGGACCGTCCATAAATGTTTATTATTCACTTTGGACTTTTATGTTTTGGTTTTGTTCACATTTTTGCATTGCCTATTTTACCCTTCCAGGCTTGCACGCTATTCACTTGCTCAGTTGCTCATTTAGCTTCACACTTTTGTTTTTTTATTTAAGGAAGGGGTAAAACCAACCGAGCTGAAGTGGTTAAGAAGGTTTCAGAGATTTAAGAGAGGGCAGGGTTCACTCTTATAGACTGAGACTAAGGCCCAAAGTCAGGGAAGGTGAGCCTTTAGAAATTTGAACAAAAATGTATATTTTTTTGCCCTAAATACCACAGTGAAATCTCTGGTGCTTGTTCTAGATACTGTATGATCAGACGCTGGCATTTCTACATTGAAGACTGGGAAGTGCCTAGTCAATATGTAAGCATAAATGGAACAAGGGCTCAAAAAAATAGCAGTATACTTTTCTGAGCAACTGTTTTAGCACTTCCTTACCTGTGGGCAGGTGAAGAGGACCTCCAGGTAGCTTGGCAGCTTGCATGTCACCTCAGGGTAAAATCCTTGATTCATTGTAGGGTAAAGGGGAATTGGGTGTTAGTGACTTCAGTACAATTTAATGAATGTATTAGGAAACAACTCAGGAGAGAGTGTTAGGCCATAAGATACCCAAAAATGACCCCAGACTCTTTTTGTCCAAAAGTCAATACAGACTATAGATGTTTAAGCTGAGACTGTCAATTTGTAGTGATAGACTGTTAGACACAGCCAGGTAGTGCAAGTAACTCATATGGTGAGCAGTAAGAGCTTCTGCAATGTCCTCCTGAAGCCTGATGTACCAAACTCTCCAAGACACTATTTTGCAGTGAGGCCTCATGTCAAAATGCTCTATACAAACAGCCATCTTGCTCCTCTACATCTTCTGGATGTACCCTCCAACAAGGCAGCATACATTTTTAAGACCCTAGGCTCAGGACCTCCTTTCAGCACAGACCCTCCCCAGGCAGCAGACCCAGGAGGCAAATACCTTCTGTATTGCCTCCTCCCCGGGCAAAGTTTGGAAGAACAAAGAACAAAATACCCAGTACTTTTGAGTATGGGGGGACGTGTGACCAGGCAATCACCAGGCAATCACCAGGCTTACAGACTGTCACATGAGGGTCAACAGCCCTGTGTGAGCTCCAAAACCATTGAACTCTGATAGTAGATACTCCATTTGTGTAAGCATTGTTACTCTAGCACAAAAATAGAATTAAAAAAGAAAACTTAGAGAGAAGATCACCGCTCAAGGTAGGTCTATTGTAGGGTCGTTTCACAAATATAGGACTCCAAGGGTGCAGGCAATGCACTAAGGCAAATATTGGTATAAAGATGAGGGATGGACAGCCGCACTCCAAACCAAACGGGTTGTCTTTATTCAAATCAACAGCAAGAACACAGCAGATCACAGCAATAGGAACAGGAGAATACCGACGTTTCGCACTGGCTTCAGTGCTTATTCAGTGCTTATTCATGGCTTGAATAAGCACTGAAGCCAGTGCGAAACGTCGGTATTCTCCTGTTCCTATTGCTGTGATCTGCTGTGTTCTTGCTGTTGATTTGAATAAAGACAACCCGTTTGGTTTGGAGTGCGGCTGTCCATCCCTCATCTTTATACCAATAAAAAATAAAACTTACTTAGGAATGGTAAGATGGAACTACTAAATGGGTTACTATTTTCTTGGGTTAAGATATATTTAAGGTATCCGAGTATTCCTAAAATCATGCCCCTGGTTTGGTACATTATTACAGCAGTATGGTACATATATAAATGGGAACAGACATATTCAGAGAATTCAGAATTTCTTTGCTTTCATATTCCACAATAAAATACTCATAGAATGTTGAGTGCTGAACATCCCGCACAATATGTTGCATGATACATTGTAGTCCATGCTGATTACTGATCAGGGGCTTGTTATTTGCTGTATTATGTGCAATTTCCCGTGCCAGGTAATTAGCACAGTGGGTAATTGGAGTCTTTTTAGTGGACACAGGAGGAGTACTGGCTTGAATTCAGCATCATTTCATTCTGAAAAGGTAAAATTTTCATCTTTTCAGAAATGATAGAGTGTGATCAATAAGCTCAGAACATAAAATTTACCTGGCATTATCCTGCATCTCACTTCTAAGAATGTCAGAAAAATAACAGAAAAATAAGAGGCAGCCTATAATTTTTTTTACCTAGGAATAAAATGATTATTTTTTTAATTTTTTTTACTGAATTTTATTTTTACACAGAGCTTTTTTTCTCATAAAATAGGTGCAGGAACTCAACCACGACCCCGTTCATATTTCACAAACAGTAGAAGGGTCTTAAAGGGGCATTAAATACCGGGATTGCATTCCATACATAGTGCAGAATTCAGGGGGTTACATACAGAGTGCAGAGCTGTCACTTGTAAACACAGAAACCAGACTTCTGTGATTACAAGTGATTGTGGTGAGCAGGCACCAAAGGGTCTGAGCCAGAGGTGGTGGAACTGAGTTCCCCCAAGTTCCCCCTGAAAAAAAGCCCTGTTTTTACATATATATTTTTAATTTCTCTCATAAAAAAAAAGTTACCATGTTTTCTGAATTTTAATGAGTTAATTAAAGCCGAAATCTTGTGAGATTTAAAAATACATTAGGCCATTTTTTGTGATGCGATACTGTACCCAAATACGTTTTTCCCACAAATAGAGTTTTCTTTTGATGGTATTTGATCACCACTGCATTTTTTTTTGCGCTATAAACAGAAAAGGGCCAATAAATTTGAAAAGAAAAAATAATATTTTTTTTACTTTCTACTATATAACACATCCAATATTTTTTTTTTTTTAAATCACCTCCATAGGATGCCCTGTTTTGCTTCTGGTTATATTTTAGGTATGCCACTGTATACTGGAAAAGAACCACTTAATATTTACTTGGCACATTTCAGATACCTTGAATTAAGTCACCTTATGCCGCGTACAGACGGTCATTTTTTGTGATGAAATAAAATGACATTTTTAAAAATGTCAATTAAAATGATCGTGTGTGGGCAAAATGTCATTTTATGTCTTCTGAAAAATGACAAAAAAAAAATTCGAACATGCTCGAATTTTTTGTGTCGTTTTTCAAAATGTCATTTTTTGTGTCAATGAAAATGATAGTGTGTGGGCAAAACAACGTTTTTAAACCCGCACATGCCCAGAAGCAAGTTTTGAGACGGGAGGTAAAACTACCATTCATAATGGAGTAAGCACATTCATCACGCTGTAACAGACAAAAAAGCACGAATCATCTTTTACTAACAAGTAACCAGCTAAAAGCAGCCTCAAGGCGAATAGAACTTCCCCTTTAGAGTGCCGTCACTTTGTTCATCATTTTTCAAAATGATGGTGTGTATGCTACATCGTTTTTGAAAATGAAGTTTCAAAAATGTCGTTTTTTTTCATCACTTCAAACGTCATTTTTTTTTCATCACAAAAAATGACCGTCTGTATGGGGCATTAGGCCTTGGTTACCAATCACCTTGTTGTTTTTTTTTTATTTTGTCATTGCTTTTAATTACAAGTCTGGGTATGCCAAATAGGCTTTATTTTGTACTTTTCTCCTCATATTCTTACAATAGTCCAATAGAGTACAGCAATTAAATACTGCCACAAATTTGTGGCAAGTTATCCTTGCTATCTAACCACTTGCCGACCAGCCACCTTTATTATTCTGAAGCAGGTTGCAACGTTCCTGCGAATCACCGTAGCTGTACATCGCCCTTTTAAACAGCTCTAGCAGGCACACGCGCATCCGCTGCATAGCAGGGGACATGATGTGTGTGACCAGCGGCCGCGATGTCTGCCGGCCAGGCGTGATCGCAGGCACGGGAGCCAGAACGTGGATGTGTGTGTTAACACACAAATCTCTATTCTGTTAGGAGAGGAGAGACAGATCGTCTGTTCCTACTAAATAAGAACAGCGATCTGTGTCCTCCTTTAGTCAGTCCCATCCCCATCCAGTTAGAAACACACACGAGGGAACACGTTTAACCCCTTGATCACCCTTAGTGCTAACTCCTTCCCTACCAGTGACATTTACACAGTAATCAGTGCATTTGTATAGCACTGATCGCTGTATAAGGGTCATTGGTCCCAAAAATGTGTCAAAAGTGTCCGATCTGTCTGCCGCAATGTCGCAGTCCCGCTAAAAATCGCAGATCACCGCCATTACTAGTAAACATAAAATAAATAATAAAAATGCCATAAATATATTCCCTATTTTGTAGACGCTATACCTTTTGCGCAAACCAATCGATATACGCGTATTGTGATTTTTTTTACCAAGAATATGTTAAAGAATATAGAATTTCGTTTTTTTTTCAAAATTGTCGCTCATTTTTTGTTTATAGCGCAAAAAAATAAAACACAGAGGTGTTCAAATACTACCAAAAGAAAGCTCTATTTGTGGGGAAAAATTTTGTTTGGGTACATTGTCGCATTACCGCGCAATTGTCAGTTAAAATTACGCAGTGCAAGGTTGCAAAAAGGGCCTGGTCATTACGAGGGAAATTCTTCAATTCTTCCGGTCCATAAAGGGGTTGCAGCGTGCAGCACACTGGGGGCGGGGCCGAGTCATACACTTAGCGGCTATATCGGCCGAGTGTATCAGACGGGAGCACGCCTGCGAGGTAACCCCTTTGGGAGACAGATTCCCATAGGGGGTTAGCTCTTGCGGGGAGGAGCCGAGAGAGCTGCCTTGGGACCCCAGAAGAGGACGATTGGGGACACTCTGTGCAAAACGAACTGCAAAGTGGAGGTAAGTATGATATGTTTTTTTTTTAAAACCTGAATCTTTAGTGTCACTTTAAGTAGTTAAAGGACAACTTGTTCTCAAAGTAAAGTTGTCCTTTAGCTGTAAGTAATGTCATCCACCTAGTTGTACTGTGTTGTAATTCTCAGGGCTGGAAGGACACATATACAAATTCTTTACAGCTCCCATATGTGTATTTCATCTGTGTACCAAATCTGGAGTTAGACTTTGAATAAGGCAGCGTAACGTGAAAAGTGCAGTAACTCATAACAGCCAGTTTAGAGTTGTCTTTCCAAAAAACAGATTCCGAAAAGATAAATGCTGATTGGATTCTATGGGTACTGCACTTTGCTCTTCGTATTTTAGAATAAACCCTGGTTTTATAGGAGCTAAGAGGTGAACAAAAATGACAAAGTGCTTGTGTATACCCTTTACTCTATTAGGTTTGAAACACATTTAACACAGGCAGTGCCAATTCATCATCTTTCAAGATGCCACAGTTATGCCGTATGACAGGATCGGGCTCTTGCCCGGCCAAATCACATCGAAATGCCGACGGAATTCCATCGGAGAAAAATAGAACATGTTCTATATCTAAACTCTGATGGAATTCATCTGAATTTCCGATGAAAAAACTCTGATACACGGTCGGAATACCCGATGGAAAAAGTCAGTCAGACTTTTTCCATCGGAAATTCCGATCATGTGTACGCGGCATTAGACTTTTTGCAGAATTATTTGCCACCTCCTTCAGCAAAGCCACTCTGATCATCCATAACTATTTACACATATTGATAGTGACTTGTCCATCTATTGACGCTGGGTCAGGTTTTTTGTACAAATCTGACAATAAATATGACTACGATTAAATGAAATGTAATAACTTTAACAGGATAACAGTGAATAGGGAATTAAGGTTATGCTTTACTTGTCACATTTCAGCTACTGGAATTAAACCTGTGATTGTTTTTCTGTTTTACCTCTAAGCAATAACAAATGTGATTACTTTTTTAATTAAAGAATGACATTAGTTTTTATGATGTTATCAATATCTCTTGATATAAGACCCCCAAAAAAACCTTTAGATGTAATCTAAAATGAATAGTTGGGATTAATCCAAATCCCCCTGGCATTATCTGAATGTAGGACCATTTTCATAATCTTGTTCTGAGGCGAGGATCAATGAAAACTTAAAAAGAGGATTTAGTGTTGATGGTAGTATTTTCTGTATTTGATGGATAGTGAGATTTAAGAGGGAGTAGGGTTGGTGCTTTATTAGTGGGTCACATAAATAAAGTTTGCTCTGTTGATTGATATGCTTTTAGGTTTTTTAAATCTTCAGATATTCTAGTCCCCATGTATTAATAATATGGAATACAAAAAATATAGGCATATATCCAGGGCTTTTTTTCTCAGAAAATAGGTACAGGAACTCAACCACGGCCGGCCAACCCCCCACCCTCTAAACCGCATCAAATAGTGTGTGTGGTCAAATTTCAACACGAACATTGAGAGGGCCTTAAAGGAGCATTAAATACCAGGAGTGCACTACTTGCAGAGTTTGGGGGTGCTTTATGTACATTGTGCTGAGTTCAGGGGTGCACTGCATATAGAGTGTTGAGTTCAGAGGTGTGCTACACATAGAGTGCAGAGTTCAGCCTTCTTCCACAACTGCTCACCTCTACATCTCCAATCCACATCTCACTTTCACCTCTCTTCAGCAAGGACCTCTGCATGCAACATCCCCTCATTTTTAAAAGCTCTACCACCTTCCACATGTCACTGAAGCACCCAGCCGGCTCTAGTACCTCCCCACACACTATAGGTGGCACCTCCTCCCTTGCTTGGAGATCATCTAGTGGGCATTTTCCACTGCAGCAGAGCGACACGAGACCTGGTCACCTGAAGTCCCTGTGTCAACCAGAACAGTTTGTCGGATTCTGTCTCGAAATGGCCTCCATGGTCGAATCAGTGCCCATAAGCCAGCACTGAACAAAAGACAATTGAAAAACCGTGTGGCATTTGCCAAGGGCCACAGCCTGCTAAAAGGGTGGACTCTGGAAAAGTGGCAGAAGGTGGATTTTTCAGATGAATCTTCTGTTAAATTACAGCACAGTCGCCACAAATATTGCAGGAGACCTACTGGAACCCGCACAGAGCCGAGATTTACCCAGAAAACAGTGACGTTTGGTGGAGGCAAAATCATGGTTTGGGGTTACATCCAGTATGGGGGTGTGCGAGGGATTTGCAGGGTGGAAGGCAACATCAATAGTTTAAAATTCCAAGAAATCTTAGCTACCTCTTATATTCCCAACCATAAAAAAGGCCAAATGTTGCAGCAGGATGGTTCTCCATCACATACTTCCATCTCCACATTAAAGTTCCTTAAGGTGAAGAAGATCAAGATGCTCCAGGATTGGCCAGCCCAATCACCAGACATGAACATCATTGAGCATATGTGATGTAGGATGAAAGAGGAAGCATGGAAGACAAAACCAAAGAATATTGATGAACTCTGGGAGGCATACAAGACTGTTTTCTTTGCTATTCCTGATGACTTAATCAATAAATTGTATGAATCCTTGCCAAACCGCATGGATGCTGTCCTTCAAGTTCATAGAAGTCATACAAGATATTAAATTTGGATCTCACAGCACCACTACTTAATTTGCTGACATATTTTTGGATTTTCAGTAAAGTTGTTCAATTTCTGTATAGGCGACAAAACTTTTGTCTTGCCAAAATTTGACCTTTCTATCTTGATTAAATGATAAATCTTTTTTCAGTGAAACTAATTTATTTAAGTGCATTAAACATCATTTGGGAGGGCTTTAGCTTTTCATATGAGCTATTCTAACACCAAATGATTAATTAAAAGTCAGGTTAATAGCAGGAGTTTCTACAAAATAGGGAACCGACAAGACTTTTGTCAGGGACTTTATAGGAACTGTTTTACCTGCAAAAAGATTTGTATTTCTGTCCATCTAGTCCTGAGGTCTACATTGTTCTGCCACACAACACAGTCTTTCTTGGCAGGGCAGAGGACTTGATTTTGCCATCTGCAGTTACATAATAGTTTTTAGTCTTATGCATCTCCCAGTCTATGACTGGACATTGGAGGCACAGCACATTGATGCGCTCATATCTTGGTCACTCTACTCTTTACTTCTATCAGCATGCTTTTTTTTTACTGTACAACAACTGATTAGCTCTTTCCTCTTTTACCAGTCTGGTGACCTGATATCAGGTCAAAATCAGCTAACTACACTGCTTGTATAAAATAAAACACATCTAAAGCCTCGTACACACGATCCGATTGTTGAACGGGGATTGTCTGTTGACAGACTGTTGTCCCAAATTCTCAGGCCTCGTACACACAATCAGTCCAAACCGATGAAAATGGACTGAAGTTCAGTTTCATCGGTCCAAACCGACCATGTGTACGCCCCATCGGTCTGTAGTCCTTCAGTCCAGAAACAAAGAACTTGCTTTAAAATTGGACCGATGGACGCCTGACCGATAGGTCAAAACCGATGGTTAGTACGCAAAAGCATCGGTTCCAAACCCGGGCATGCTCAGAATCAAGTCGACACATGCTTGGAAGCATTGAACTTAATTTTTTTAGCACGTTGTTGTGTTTTACGTCACCGCATCGGACTCAATCGTTTTTTGAACTGATGGTGTGTAGGTACATCAGACCATCAGTCTGCTTCATCGGTGAACCGATGAAACTGAACTTCAGTCCGTTTTCATCGGTTTGGACTGATCGTGTGTACAGGGCCTTACCATTAGTACGCTCCTTTTGACAATTGTTGTCCAACTTTCTGCCAACAAATGTTGGATGACATGCTAGTAAATTTTCAGCAGGCAACGATTGGTTGTCAGATTTTCTGATGGTCAGTACACAAGTACGTCACACAAAAGTTGAAAGTACAAACACGCATTCTCAGAATCAATGCTCACCAAACACAAAATTAGCAGAAGGGGCCAAAGGGTGGTGCTTAAGAGCTGAAATTCCCCGTAGTACAACACTAAATTCATGTTTGTTGGCCGACAATTGTGTACCGTTTGTATGCAGGACAAGGTCCTGGCACACGCCCTGAAGACAAAAATCTGACGCTCGGTTGGCCAACAATCGGATCGTATGTACAAAGCTTTAGCATGTATTAATGAATACAACATTTGTGTTTTTTATATCTGCCTGGGGTTCAAATTTATTAAAGGATAATGTATCAATTTTCAGACTGTGACAATTTTTGGTGTAAGCACCAGATACAGGTTTTTAATGTCATGCAAAAAACACAATCACCTTAAACATAAAAAAAAAAACTTCATGTATTTTACTCATTTACTAATAATTAATTCTGGGGTGGTTGAAGTTTCACATTACACAATCCAGTGTATATTCAAATTTTGCCTTTTATTGAAATGCCGAAAGGCTAAAATGACAGATTCCAAAATAGATTGTGTCTAATTGATTAGCGCATGTGACTGTGGAGAAGACATTTACAATGACTGTGTGTTAATTTTACATTTAACCGGACTAAATGAAAATTAGTTAATAACTAGCTTTCTCAGAATGCTTCTTTAACCCAAGAACAGTATCTACTCTAATGTAATGTGTTTAACCTTAAATAGGTCTTTAATTCCTTTAATGGGGCTACATTGCTACACTATCAATGCTAGGCAAGTTGTTTTTGATACTTAGTGAAACCAATAAAGATTTAAAAGGGATGCATGTGAATTAGATTAAATTAGCTTTATGTAACACTCAAAGGGTACGTCCGAATGGATTCTATTATGTACTGGGCTGTAATTTACTTAAAGTCATTGTATAATTTAATTAAACTTCACTGTAAGTGGCCTCCTCTCAATCTCGTTTTATTTGTGCTACCTCTGACTTCTGTGTAATATTGTTTCATGTTAGCAGCATACTGTATTGTAGGTCATCTAAAGTGATTTGAAAAGATATGTAAGTTGGTTAAAGGTAGACTCCAGAGACTAATTAAAGATTTGTCTTTGAAATGCATACAAGGAACATAGCTTTTTACATCTAGACATTGCTGTAATGCATCAACTTACCCCACTCTTTTTTGCTGATATCTTTGGAACCCCATTGGCTTACTTATTTGTAATGAAGATGAGGTGTTCCCATTCACGCCTACATTAGGCTTCTCGCCTTCTGTGCTTTGTAGAAAGATTGATTTATCAAGGTGCCAGTTCTAAGACATTTCCTAAAGCCCCCAATCAAATTCAAACCTCCTCTTGCTTGTACTCTCAACTGAACAGTCAAGCCATTATATAGCAAGTGACAATTGTGGTCCTATGTGTAACACCCTGGTAACTGCTGAGGAAACAGAAGCTTCCTTGGCTGTAATGAATAGAATGATGTAGCTCTGCTTTAAAGCCAACCTTAGCTGCCCTTCACTACCTCCTTCAATGCTAATTCATGCCTTAAAAAAAAGAAAAAGAATTGTCCTCCCATCCCTGATTCACAAGGATCAAGCAGGGTTCCTTACCTTCCGGCAGGCAAATGACAATACTCATAGAACTATAGATTTGATCAATATACTCCATAGCTCAGTGGTTCTCAACTCCTGTCCTCAGGACCCACTAACAGGCCAGATTTTAAGTATTACCTTGGGGAGATGCAGACTAGAATACTGCAATCACTGAGCAGCAATTGATATCACCTGTGATGTATTTCAGTTATCTTGGAAACCTGGCCTGTTAGTGGGTCCTGAGGACAAGAGTTGAGAACCACTGCCATAGCTGGTGTGAAGAGGGTGTGGTACTTAGCCTCAACAGGAAAAGGTGTTTGACTGCCTAGGCTGGCCCTTCCTCTTTGCGACACTACAGTATATCGGAATTGGTATTAAGGGTCCCTCCTACAGGCTATTCAAGCTCTTTATACCTTGAATGGAAGATCCCTCATGGTTTTTTTTAGCAGCAAAATGGTGTTGGAAACAAGTATCAATGATTTTCTTAAAAATGTATCTTGCTTTATTTATATCATAATATCAAAAATGGATAAGCATGGATACATAGGAGTTATAAAAAGCAATTCTGGCATTAACATAAAACACATATCTCATCAACAACAGGAAATCTGCACATAAACTCAAGTTATGTATAAAACCATAAAGATTGTGTAGAATGTCACATGATATTCCTACGCGTTTCGACTTGTCAGGGTAAAGGCCTTCTTCAGGGCAATTTATTATATGCGAAGATTTATGAGTTATACTATCTATAAATGTATTATTGTTTTACATAGTCATTATATTCTGTTGTAATGGAGTTAGCCGTGTATATTTACCACTTCTTGACGAGAGAGTTATATTCCATGGCCAGACAAATTGCCGCTCATTTAAAAACACTCCACGCCCTGGTGATCCAGAGGTGGCCTCATACTGTTCTCATGTCCTCCACGGCAGAAGTCCCACCCCCACACGATTTACAAGAAGTCACCCCCTTTGTAGGACTGGGGGAAGAGGGGAGGGCCTAAGAGCACCTGTGATTTTCTAATTTGCCAAATTTAAAAAGATTTTGTTTAATTTATGCTGACCCCAAGGGTTAACACAGACAGATCATTCAGGGCCTAATAATTTATATGCAGGGATAGCAATATAGTATTGAAGTAACATAAATTGCCTAACAGGCATCTGACCAATATGTGTTATTTGCATGCACGCACGCACATGGCCCAACAATAATATTTTATTGTATCTATATATCTTAGAATTAATAACTTTTTCAATTAAACATGATCTCAATTCAGTATATAATATCATTAATCAGCTTAAAGCCAAGGTGTGCACACATAGATCCACGTAGTGGGTATTTATTATTAATTAATTGGTTAATGAAAAATATAATTAAAATAATGATGAAATAAATAAATACTAAAAAGTTAGAGTGAAGAAGTATTAGTTTGTTAGCCCTTTATACCTTACCTTCTTCATCTGTTAAACTTCCCCACTCTTGTTTCCTTTGCGATCCAGAATGGTACAGGTCAAGGTTGCCCCCTTTCTACCCTGTTATTTTTTCTTTGCATCGAACCTCTTGTTGCCACTGTTCACAAAGCTTTCGACATTTAAGAGGTTGCTATTCACAATTGTTCCTTTAAATTGTTGCTCTTCGCAGACAACATACTCCTAATTCTCACACAACCTCTCACTATTCCCCTGACACTATTGGCCTATATTGCTGAATTTTGGGCCCTCTCAGGCTATAAAGTCAATGCTAAATTAGAAGCCTTACCCATTATCTTGACTCCACAAACCGTGAACTCCCTACACTCTGCATATTGCTTCATTTAGGAATCTGACCATAGCTATTACCTCAGCATCAATTTAATGGCCTTACAATGCACTCTTTTTACAGCTAACTATCCTTGTCTTTTTTGTGAGCTTAGACAGCTTTTGCGCCACTGTTCTTCGCCCAATATTTTCTGGTTGGGTAAAATCATTTCAATTAAAATGACCATTTTGCCAACGCTACTTTACTATTTTCAGACTCTCCCTATTAAAGTGTCCATATCACATCTTGAGAAATCCCCACAAGATTTACTGCAGTTCAAATGGGGAGACAAGAAGCGACACAGAGTAGCAAGGATGGTCTTGTTAGCTTTTAAATCCCAAGGTGGACTAGCCTTTCCTAAAATTGACAAATAATACTATGCTACCCAGCTTAACCACCTCCATATAGACAAATGACAGTGGCAGGGTGGCTCTTTCGCTGTGGGCCCACGTCATATGATATCGACCCACTCTTGCCGCATTTGCACCCCCATGGGGCACGCAGCGATGTATGGCAGCATGCTGTGTTCCTGGGACACTCCACATCCCAGATTCCGGTAAAGAGCCAATGATGAGGCTCTTTACCCATGTAATCAGTGTCCAATCACAGCAGATCACATGTAAAGAAGGAAATGTCGGTTATCGGCTTTTCTCTCCTCACACTGACACAGCATGTGAGGAGGGGAGAGCCGATCAGTGCATTTTCTCACAGGGGAGACCTGCTCAGATAATCAGGGCACCAACAATGATGCCAGTCAATACCCAGCAGTAGTAGTAAATAGTAAAAGATTCCTTCTTTTTGCTACTTTAAAAGACAGATGCAACTTGCCCTCTAAAGCTTAGGGTAGCTACCTTAAAACTGAACATCTCACGCAATTGATTTATCCTATTTTATTTTTTCTTCATTCTTTGAATAGTCTTTTTGAATAGCTTTGCATTATGGGCACAACTCGCAGAGGTCTGTTTTCTGAAATATATAAAATTTTATTGATGCCTGGCTCTGATACCTTCACTAAAATGGGAAATAGTTATGTATAGGGCGCCCTTAGCAAATGGACCCTCCAATTGTCATGAAGTACAAAGTCTAAATTAGGGTAGAGACAGGGAGTAAGTAGGCAAGGCAGGTGTCCTGCAATGTACTTCAGCAGCACATCATAGCAGAGAAGCAACCTCTAATAGAAGGATAGAACACAAAATAAGGTGCTTCTAAGTGCAGTAAATTAAGACTTTAATATGCCAAAAAACAGTTAAAAACACTTACAAGAAATGTTGCGTAAACCTGCTCATCACAAAAAAAATCAAATAGTGGTGTTGCGCAACACCACTATTTGATATTTTTTTGTGATTCTTCCGTGGGTAGTGTTTGACCCTTACGGTGTTTGCAGCACCCTTGAGCAACTCTATTTACCCATTATAGCGCAATAAATACCCCCGTTTTACATATAAACCTGCTCATCAATTTAAGGAAGATGCTCAGCAAGAAGATCTCCCATAGCAATCCTGGCAGCATTTCTCGCTACTGACCAGTGGTGTAGAACAGCATGTCAGGCATGTAGGAAGAGTCCCACATTGCCAGAGCCAGCATGGAATTCAAGCACCCGAATGTGATGTCAGAGGGAAGGGTGCACCCGGGGGCTTGCGCTCCATGCTGGCTACAGCAACGGGGCGTCTCTTCCTACATGCCTGACATGACTTTCAACACCGCTGGTCGGTAGAGAGACACACTTCCAGGATTGCTATGGGAGATCTTCTTGCTGGGCGTCTTCCTTACATTGATGAGCTTATTCAACATTTCTTGTATGTGTTTTTAACAGTTTTTTGGCATTATTGAGATAATGCACATTGATCTTCCATCTGTACCACTTATAAGGATCCATACATAATTTCTTACCACAGGCTCCATACTCTTTACTTTATGCAATCTTTCAATTTGACCAATGTAGACCAATGTTTATTGTGATTCTGTTAATGCTCAAGAACGTTGTTCCATATATATTGGACTTTTCCTGTGATTCAGCCCATGTGCCTAGAAGAACAAGTCGCTTTTACATGCTCTATAATATACACATGACTGTTCAGCTTGACTTGGTCCTGTTTGAACTTGGGTCCAGATTCACGTAGAATCCCGGCGGCGTAACGTATTGCATTTACGTTACACCGCCGCAAGTTTTATGGGCAAGTGCTTGATTCACAAAACACCTGCCCGTAAACTTGCGGCGGCGTAGCGTAAATTCGTTCGGCGCAAACCCGCCTAATTCAAATGGTGCGTGTATCATTTAAATTAGGCGCGTTCCCGCGCCGAATGTACTGTGCATGCACCGTCCCTAAAATTTCCTGACGTGCATTGCGCTAAATGACGTCGCAAGGACGTCATTGGTAACGACTCATTTGCATATTCTACGCCGACCGCAATGGAATCGCCACCTAGCGGCCGGCCTAGAATTGCAGCCTAAGATCCGACAGTGTAAGTCACTTACACCTGTCGGATCTTAGGGAGATCTATGCGTAACCTGATTCTATGAATCAGGCGCATAGATACGACTGGCCGGATTCGGAGATACGCCGGCGTATCAGGAGATACACTGTCGTATCTTCTTTATGAATCTGGCCCTTGGTCTTTTGCCACACAGTATGCCTAAGGATGCTAAAAGGCTAACTCTACAGTGCCTTGAAAAAGTATGCATACCCCTTGACATGTTCCACATTTTGTCATGTTACAACCAGAAATGTACAATTATTTTATTGGGTTTTATATTTTTTGATAGACAAACACAAAGTGGCACATAATTGTGAAACAGAAGGAAAATGATAAATGGTTTTCAAATATTTTTACAAATAACATCTGAAAAGTGTGGCATTCATTTGTACTCAGCCCCCTTTACGCTGATACCCCTAACTAAAATCTAGTGGAACCAACTGCCTTCAGAAGTCACCTAATCAGTAAATAGAGTCCTCCTGTGTGTAATTCAATCTCAGTATAAATACAAGTGTTCTGTGAAAACCTTGGAGGTATGTTAGAGAACCTTAGTGAAAAAACAGCATAATGAAGACCAAGAAACACACCAGACAGGTCAGGGATAAAGTTGTGGAGAAGTTTAAAGCAGGGTTAGGTTATAAAACAAATATCCCAAGCTTTAAACATCTCACGGAGCACTGTGCAATCCATCATCCGAAAATGGAAAGAGCATGGCACAACTGCAAAGCTACCAAAACATGGCCATCCACCTAAACTGACAGGCCGGGCAAGGAGACTGATAATCAGAGAAGCAACTAAGAGGCCCATGGTAACTCTGTAGGAGCTGCAGAGATCCATGGCTCAGGTTGGAGAATCTGTCCACAGGACCAATATTAGTCATGCACTCCAAAAATCTGGCCTTTATGGAAGAGTGGCAAGAAGAAAGCCATCACCCTAAACACACCATCCCCACTGAAAAAAACATGGAGGTGGCAGCATCATCTTGTGGGGATGCTTTTCTTCAGCAGGGACAGGGAAGCTGGTCAGAGTTGATGGGAAGATGGAGGGAGCCAAACACAGGGCAATCTTAAAAGAAAACCTCTAATACACACGATCGTATTTCTGATGGAAAACAAAAATATTTAGTCGGAAATCCGATGAAGCTGACTTTCATCTGTTGCATACACACTATCAGACTAACTTCCGACCGTGTCCAAACGCGGTGACGTAAAACACTACTACGAGCCGAGAAAAATTAAGTTCAATGCTTCCGAGCATGCATTGACTTGATTCTGAGCATGCATGGATTTTTCTCCGATGGAGTTCCACACAGACAGAATCAGAATTTCCTATTGTTTTTTTATCCATAGGAAAAATGTAAAACATGTTCTATTTTTTTTACACCGGAAAAAGCGATCGTGTGTACACGACTTTAGAGTCTGCAAAAGACTTGAGACTGGGGTGGAGGTTAGCCTTCTAGCAGGACAATGACCCTAAACATACTGCCAGAGCTACCATGGAATGGTTTAGATCAAAGCATATTCATGTGTTAGAATGGCCCAGACACATTTCCAACCTAAATACAATTGAGAATCTGTGTCAAGACTTAAAAATTGCTGTTCACAGACGCTCTCCATCCAATCTGACAGAGCTTGAGCTATTTTCCAAAGAAGAATGGGCAAAAATGTCACTCTCTAGATGTGCAAAGCTGGTAGAGACATCCCTCAAAGAATTGACTAAGGGGGGCAGAATACAAATGCACGCCATAATTTTCACATATTTATTTGGAAAAAAATCAAAACTATTTATCATTTTCATTTCACAATTACAGTATGTGCCACTTTGTGTTGGTCGGTCACATAAAATCCCAATAATTTACCTTTTTGATTGTAACATGACAAAATGTGGAAAACTACAAGGGGTGTGAATACTTTTTCAAGGCACTGTACTGTATGTGTGTTAATGGCCACAAGATGTCTGATTACCTTTCATTGCTGACATGTTCAAAGCCCATCTACGCTAGAGTTCCATTTCCATTTTCAATATATTAAACTCATGGAGGAACACACTCTATTTGGGAATGGTTTTAGAACCCTTGTGACCATTTTGAAGGCCTTTCCTAAACTACCTGGTGATTGCTACTACATCTGCCCCAGTTTCCTTGCTGCCCAACCCTTATTCTCCCTTATACCCCTTTACTATATATACTGTATGTTTTGTTTATTTTGCTTTGCTTTTTTTTTATATACATTTTTTTATTTGCTTGTTGTGGTTGTTATACTATGACATAAAAGCTATAACAAAATCATTGGGTCTATGGTCCCTAGCTTGTATTTACAGGCTATTATTTTCTATCTCATTACTTTGAGACTTATGCCTTGTACACACGATCAGGCTTTTTCCAAGCCAAATCACATCGGAATTCCATCAGAGTAAAATAGAACATGTTCTATATATCTAAACTCCGACGGGAGTGGGGCTACACAGGATCGGAACATCCGATGGAAAAAGTCTGTCTGAATTTTTTCATCAAAAATTCCGATCATGTGTACAAGGCATTAGTCCCCTTTTACACCGGTCTGGTATGCTCTGTCTGCATAAGTGGAGTGGACGTGGACCTGTCAGTCGGCCGCTTCACTCAGCTCAGCTGGGGATCAGCAGATGGATCCCCCGTTGAGCTAAGTGTAGCAGCCAGCTGACAGGTCTGTGACCACTCCACTATTAAAGAGTGGGCAGCACGGACACAGCCTGCTCTGGTCTATTGGCAGCTGGATGTAAATGGGCTGGCTGTCTGTTTACACCCGACTGCCCTATGATCCAATCCGGCCAGACAGAAATGAAGAGATCTGCTTCCAATCTCTTTTTGCCCGGTCTGTTTGGACCCAGAGGTAACTGGTTGTAAACGGACACAAGTCAGTTTACATCTGACTGCTCATAGAGGTAAATGGAGGGTCCGATCGGGTCCATTTAAAAAATTAACAGCCGGACCTGATCCTAGCCTTACATTTGTTAATATCAGGTTATGTTTTTCTTTCCACCTATGAATAGCTATCAGGCTTTCTACTTTAAAAAAATGAAAACAATGATTTATCACAGGTCGAAGTTTGTTTGTTTATAGGATCTTCATTAGAATGAGGCCAACAACTACTACAAAGGAAACCCTGGGCATTCCGTCAAGCAACACCCCTGGTTATAACCTCTGTCAGTTTTTTTTCTTTCACCCTGTTGGAGAGATATCACATGACATCCTTTAATCACATAGGGAGTGAGGGGATCTCCCTGAGAGGAAGAGAGTTTTGCACTCTTCCCTACTCTACTACACAAACATGTCTTATTACTGCCCAAAAAAATAAAACAATTATTGGCATGAGTTGGGTTATAATAAAAAAAGCATTTTGAAGACAAATACATAGATTCTGGAGCTTACCCAGAACATCTTTTTTTCTGGCTTGCTTACTTACAAGCTTTGCAGATCACTTATTGAGGGTCAGCCATTCCCTTGATTGCTGAGATTTATGTTTTTAATTTTTTTTCATACTATTTAATACAAAGAAAACTGATCTAATATGATGATAGACAATAGGGGGTTTAGAAAGTGATGTCTATGGCGGAGTGTCTGCTTCTGGAGACACCACACACAGAACTCAAGGCAACATAGCTTGAATGTTCTCATTGACAACCTATTGATCTTCCAAGATCAAAACAGAGCCAGGGGTATTTACAAATCTCATAGACATGTAGCATTGCTCACAAATATGACAGTGTCAGTTGTGAAAAGTATCTTTTAGAGGTCAAGTCTGTTTTTGAAAGCTATAAAAAGTGTCTATTTAGAAAAAATCCAATAAATCAATACTCCACTATTTCATTACTTTTTTCCAGTATTCTCTGTTCACATCTACTTGACCTATTTAAGAAGATAGTCAAGAAAATAATAAACTTAAAAGATATCTTAAACCAAGAACAAGAAATTATTAAATTGCAGCATTCCAGTCCTTGGATGTGGTGGCTTCATTTTTTTTTATCAAGAGAAGAAAATTTTCAATAAATACATAAAAAATACATAAAATATCTGTCGACTCCAGTGTCTCGGTCACTTCCTGTGAGCTGAGCAAAAGCACAAATGATGTTATCTTATTTCTTCAAAGTACTAATCCTATCACTTCCCATGTAAAGGAAATAGAAAGAGGAAGACATTAAATCTACAGAAAAAAGCCAGCACCCCATAATGAGCCTCAGTCTTTATTGAGGACTCCACAAGACTGATGACAGAGAAAGAGTCAAAACATGCTCCTTCATTAATGTTTTTGAAGTCCAGTTTGAGTGATAACTATGGCTCCCTCTATAGAGGTTGAGTTAGTGAGTGTAGCCACCCAGGGACCGGAAAGCCGCGTACACACAAACGGAATTTCCGACAACAAATGTTCGATGGTAGCTTGTTGTCGGAAATTCCGACCATGTCCAGGCTCCATCGGACATTTGAAATAAAAAGGAAAACTGCGCTAGAACCCAAAAAATGTGAAACAAAGCTGCCAGCACAAAGTCAAACAGAAATAAAAATAAATAGTGCAGCGCTAGATCATTATAAGTGATACACCTGTTGAAGATAACACTTATGCCCTGTACACACGATCAGTTCGTCTGATGAAAACGGACCGTTTTCATTGGACGAACAGATCGTGTGTGGGACCCATCAGTTTTTTTCCCATCGGTGAAAAAAAATAGAACCTGTTTTAAATTTTCCGCATGGTTAAAAAAACGATAGAAAAAAACGATCGTCTGTGGGGAAATCAATCTGTCAAAAATCCATGCATGCTCAGAATGAAGTCGACGCATGCTCGGAAGCATTGAACTTAATTTTTCTCAGCACGTCATTGTGTTTTACGTCACCGTGTTGGACATAATCAGATTTTTAACCAATGGTGTGCAGGCAAGACTGATGAAAGTCAGCTTCATCGGATATCTGATGAAAACATCCATTGGTTCGTTTTCTTTAGACAAACGATCGTGTGTACAGGGCATTAGTGAACACCAATATTTGGACAAATTGGTTAAGATATAACGTATCATATTTAAGAAGCCAAAAGACTACAAATAGTTATGTGAGAGTCCATATAAAATGAACATTGAAAGAAGTGAATCTTCCCAAAGGGTGACACTGAGTGCAGAAATGACCGGTTGACTGTAGAAATCTCAAATGCTTTATAAAAAAGAAAGATGAGGTACTCCTACCAAAATGGATGGACTCATCTATTATAAACTGTGGGTCAAACAAGCTTATGGTCTTGAAGTCCTGGATCACTGGAACCGGATCTCAATGGTTGCCCAAAGGTCTGGAGAAGATCTGCGAAGAGAGGTCAAACCGGCTGGAATATGGAAACGACACTCCTTCCGCTGGCTGATGAATGTTGGAATGAATCCGTATAGACTCCAAATGTGTCAGGAACAAAAAGAGAAAGAATGCTCCCAATGGTGCAGGGCAATAAAACCAGTAACGGTTTATTAGAGTGAAAATGGTCATACAACAAAATTACACCAAAAAATGAATAAAAGTGATCACATAAATGAATATAAAAGCAGTATGGAGAGCAATAATGCAGGCCCGATGCGTTTTGACTAAGAAAGTTGTCATATGAATATGCCCCTGTTGACGACTTTCTTCGTCCAAATGCGTCAGCCTATGACTAAGCTCTAGTTCCAGTGTGAAACGCATCAAGACCCAGGTTTTATTTTAATTTTTGCTGTGACTTGTAGTGATCTCCTTCTTTTAATAAAGGCTACAATTTGTTCAGAGTGCGGCTGTCCTGAATCACTTTTTGTTCCTGACTTGCTGAGTGCATTGCCTGCACCTGAGTTATCTGCTACGGTGGATCTTCATTTGGATTCCCACCTGGAGCGGCTACTCCCTTTCCCCGAACACGCCAGAGCTCATCCCTAGACACAATGAAAGTTTTTTTTTAAGAAATTATAGTTTGTGCATAATTACATCAAAAATATAATTATGCATATTTATAAAGTTAATAACTGTTTTACATTAAAAAGAGTCAGTTCACTCAAAACATACATTTTTGATAGATGAAGGGTTGCACTAACCTACCAAATGGATTCTAAATTCTCTTTGGGTCTCACATGAGATCTTTGGGTCACCAAGTCACTTGAGTGCTCAGGTATGCAAACCTCCTACAGCCAATGCAAGAATTTTTCTCATTGCATTAAGAGGGTCTCACTCTTTCCAGTGAATTAAGAGGGTTTCACGCTTCCCACTGGAATAAGAGGGTTTGACTCTTCCCACTGGATTGGAAGGGTCTCTTTCTTCCCACTGGATGAAGGGGGTCTCTGTCTTTTCAACAGATTTTACATTTATAATGAGGAGATTGCAACATCAATGTGGGGACACTCCAAGGTGGAAAGGAACCAATACAGAAATCATGGCAACAAGGTCTCACCAGTGTCCCCATATCATGCAAAATGTAATGTAATGATACTCAGCCCACAATATTATTTCAGAAACGTCACTTTTGAAAGGACTTACCCTTTAATAAAACTAGAAAATACATTTCCTGCAGAAAATGTGTGGGAATGCTGAATAGCTAAATTGCTAAAGTTAACTGGATGAATAGCTTAAATCCGTAAGAAAAAGTTGAAGAAGTGAGAATAGTTGGAAAAGTAGGAAAAGCTGAAAAAAAATTTTTTTTGAAAAGCTAACACTGAACTGAATTGTTGTCTTTAAAAGTTTGCAAAGAATAAGCCCAATACACACTCTGTTTAATTGATAACATTTCCTGAAATGATCACTAAACTTAAACAGCTTTTTCACAAAAACTGTAAAAGATATCAAACTGAAAAGATATAGCTGAATATTTTGTGAACATTATAAAGTTTGTTTGGCATCTGTAGGTGAAAGTATGAAGGAGCTGAAACTTTTGGGAGCGGAAGAAGATTTTAAGGATTTGAAGCATGCTCTCATTGGCTTCAATGTTAAAAAAAAAGTGTTAAAAAGCCTAATATTTAAAAAAATATAAACAGTAAAAAAATAAATGAAGAAGTCCCATCATCAGCAGAAAAAACTGAACATTTTAAAAGTTGGATGGTTTTAATAGCTGAAAGTATGAAGTTACACAGAGACAAAAAATGTACAGAATAATAAAATTGTAATTAAAGATAAATAAAAAAACGAATAGCAATAGTGGGACTGCTGAAGTATTCCCACTAAATATTGATCACGGATGTCAATTTTCATTAGTGAACAATCCATGAATGTCATAATGTTCTGTTTTCTTCTATCATAATTAAAAGCCGTTTTATTTGCGGATTCACCTCTGATAATAATACCAAGAACATTTACGAGCAAGAGTTTTTTGTATATAATTCGTCACTTTTTTTTTAATTTACCTGTCTTTGATTGATTGGTCTTGAATAGAGCATTTGCTCATGACAAGAATGCATTTTATTCTTGGCTTCCATAAATAAATTCATTGGTAACGTATAAAGGGATTGAAAGTTTTACAATTGCCTTGAGCTGAGAGACAGCCAAAACATTTTAATTATGTTTACTAAAGCCTTTGAGAGAGACCAAAACCACAAGACTCAAATTTAAAAAGTCCTTTCTCAAAATAAATACATTGAAAACAGACAATGTTCTGAAACTGGCAGTAAATTCCTAAGCTATTGTTTGAATTTTGCTTGGAAGGCAGTCGTAAAAAGGTATGTCTTTTTTTATGTGTTGCTACTTATGCATTCATATTGTAGCTTAATCATGAATTCTCTATAGTCTTGCCGGTTCTGAATTAACCTGGAGTCCACAGAGCCAGATGTGTGCAAAGGCAACACAAGCCAGAATTTTTCTCATCCACTTTCATGTCCGTAACGCATTTCCAATTTTTTTTTCTTATGGAAATTTTCAATGAATAAACAAATCATGCAATACAAAATTCCAACACAGATATATTAGGGGGAATTAAATGATATACGGTTTAAAATTTGTGAGGCCACAAACACTTGTGTCTGAGTTGGCTATGCAAAAAGCTTGGAAGCAAGCCTGTAAATTAACCACTTCAGCCCCGGAGGATTTGGCTGCCAAAGGACCAGGCCACTTTTTGTAATTCTGCACTGCGTCGCTTTAACTGACAATTGCGCGGTCGTGCGATGTGACTCCCAAACAAAATTGATGTCCTAAATAGAGATTTATTTTGGTGGTATTTGATCGATTTAAATTTTTTGCACTATAAACAAAAATAGAGCGACAATTTTAAAAATAAAGCCAAAAATATCCCAAAAAAAATATAATTTTTTCCTCAGTTTAGGCCGATATGTATTCTTCTACATATTTTTGGTAAAAAAATTGCAATAAGCGTATATTGATTGGTTTGCGCAAAATGTATAGCGTCTACAAAAAAGGGCATAGTTTTATGGCATTTTTATTGTTTTTTTTTTTATTAGTAATGGCGACGATCAGCGATTTTTATCATGACTGCAACATTATGGCGGACACATTGCACACTTTTGATGCTATTTTGGGACCATTCACATTTATACAGCGATCAGTGCTATAAAAATGCATTGATTACTGTATAAATGTGACTGGCAGTGAAAGGGTTAACCACTAGGGGGCTGAAAAGAACCAACTCATGTAAGGAAACATGTGGTTGCCATCATCCCTTACAAGTTAAAAATAGAAAACTCTGAAAGTGGGATTTTAAAGGCAACAATACTGAGAAAAAAATTGAAAAATAAAGTATTTATTACATAATACAAAAAATGTATTAATTATACAAAAAAATTGCATCACTAACATGATATACAAACATTAAAACATAGACAATGATAAGACTCTAGATATTGGAATGATACTGTCCGTCATCAAATACACATCACCAGATCAACTGGTGACCAGTAGAGGCGGATCTTCTGACGTGTTTCAAATACAAAGATTCTTCCTCGGGGAATATAAAAGAATTTATAGTTTTTCTTAAATCATATGTGCCAGAAAGTGTGTAAATGCATTTCCCCTATGGGATATAGAGACGAGGAGTATGTTCAACACGAGGGATTGGAATTAAGCGCCTCCACCTGTGACTACTGTGACTATGGGAAATGCATTTACACACTTTCTGGCACATATGATTTAAGAAAAACTATGATACTTTTATATTCCCTGAAGAAGAATCTTTGTATTTGAAATGCGTCAGGAGATCCGCCTCTACTGGTCACCAGTTGATCTGGTAATGTGTATTTGATGACGGACAGTATCATTCCAATATCTAGAGTCCTATCATCGTCTATGTTTTAATGTTTGTATATCATGCTAGTGAGGTTATTTCTATTTTTAACCACTAGGGGGCTAGGAAGTGGTTAAGTGTGTCCTAGGGAGAGATTCTAACTGTAAGGGGGTGGGGCTACATGTGACATGACACTGATTGCTGCTCCCGATGAGAGGGAGCAGATGATCAGTGTCCTGTAACTAGGCAGAAGAGGGAAATGCCTTGCTTACACAGGCATCCCCTTGTTCTGCCGTTCCGTGACATGATCACGGGACCCCCGGCGAACAACGATCACGGAGCTTGCCCACACGGTGGCACATTTAAAGGGACGTACCTGTATGCCAGTGTTCATTTTGGCCGCAAATTGTGATTTAGTTTTAGTCTAATGCCGCGTACACACGCGTACATGCAATTTTTTAAATTGGTCATGAAAAACTGTCGTGTGTATGCTCCAAACCGGAGCTGGTTTTCTCAAGCCCACTGCGCTTAAGGACACTAAACTGGGGTGACCGCGCTGGAAGATGGCTGCACTCAGCTCCGAAACAGCTTCACTCCTCAGCTGCCCAATGCACTTCATGAGGACCCTCCAGCTGCTCTCACCACCCGCATTCCAGCTCTCACAAGACCCCCAGACCTCGGCACATATACCAGTGGCTTTGAGACACCTGCCCGCCTCACACTGGAGGACACAGGAGCCCCCCACCCGCCACTGTGATGGGGTAAGGACCGACTGGCAGACAGCGGCTGGGGGGTTTGCAGTGTGTTTTAATGCAGCACCACCAGCTGCCTATGGGGGTTGTGCTAGAGCTGCTTCGCCGGCCACCTGGGGGGGTTGTATGCCGCCCCCCGCCCAAAAAAACACCAGCTGCTACTGGTTTTAATCCCAACCATGGCATAGCCTGTATGGAGTTTGCATGTTCTCTCTGTGCCTGTGTGGCCTTTCTCCCATGCTGGTAAGAAAATTGTCTGTTGTATGTGTATATGTAAATGTGAGTTAGGGACCTTAGATTGTAAGCTCCTTGAGGGCAGGGACTGATGTGAATGTATACTATACACTATATGTAAATTGTCAGTTCTATATAAATTTAGGTCTGTCTCATAAGTGGTGGGATTTCCCCTGATGTCTCTATAGACCATTGGGCCAGTCATGTAAATCTCCTCTTTCCATCCAATCAGCTAGATGCATATCCAGAGCCCTTGGAATTTAGTGCAAATATAGAATAATATTACAGAGTCATTTATTCTGACCTGTTTTAGGCTTTTTGGCCATCATCAAGGCAGTGTATGGAAACCGTAGCATCTATGGAAAATGGATTGGGACCTAAAAAGACAGTATAACCATATGGGTTGCAAAGAACAGGGACTAAAGCAATCAAAAATCCTTGCAAATGAATCAGTGTGGAGCACAGTAAAGCTTTCTTAAAGCCTACTTTTACCTCAATTTAGAAAGATAAAAAATCAGCACAAAGGATATCACTTATTTTTTGTGAAATGTGTTCCTTGCACCTATCGATCATCTGCTTATCCTCTATGCATAGATTGCATTTCATTTATATCATATAATCTGTAGTAATGGTTTCTATTAATGGAGCAGCTGAGCAGAAATGGTGGACATAGGTGTGTTCTCTTGACAGGGGCCTATCACAGCCCCTTAGTTCTAGTAACCCCTTCTCTACAGCAATTAAGGATTATGGCGGGAGGGGGGGAGGAAGCATCAGAAGCATCAGAAGAGGACACAGAAGCACAAAGTACACATCTCCTTGAATGTACGTAATGTCCCTTGTGCTGATATTTTATCTTTTGTTTTAGACAACCATAGGCTTTAAAACAGAAAACATTCACATGTCTTATTCTATCACATATAGAATTTCATAACATATGGTTGGCTTGTCAAAATTCTAGTTAGACATTCATGATCTAGAATAGATAGTCCCAATACTTATCAGCTTATCACCTTCTGCCTGTTGATTAGTCTTTGATTTATGGCATGTTTTTTATTGTCTAAAATCTATTTTATTGAAAGTACTGTTAAATATATGTTTAATTATGTCAACTATTTAACAATTTATACTTTAATTCTTGAGAGTATGTGTGTAAATTTGGGCAGGCTGGTAGGGGCCCCAGTGCATTACTTTGCCCAGGGGCCCATGGTGCTATTAAGACGGCCCTGAAGCATAGGATCATCTCAAAAATCTTTGTATTTTCATTCTTTTTTTTTTTATGCTATGGCTGTATAAATTATTACTACAATTACTGAATTGTTTTGGAATCAATATAAAACAGAGAAAGAGAGACAAAGAAAAAAGTTCACAGCATGGCTGATTCCGTTGTAAAGGAATATAACGTGAAAAGATGGAGAGCCTGCATAGAAATCTTTCCTATCCAAAGCCACTATGAATCTAATGTTTTCATCAATTTTCTCTAATGATCCTATCCAAGGTTTAGAACCCATGAGCTGATCAAAGTGGCCATTGCCTCCTAGTACTCATGTATTTCACTCTTGGCTGACAGAGTTATTCGAGTTAGCAGCCTATAAGATAAAACAGAAATAACACTTCTAAAATAAAATGTTGGCATGTTCAGTAACCTAGATCATGACGGTGAGTGCAATATCTAAGGCTTTTGTCTTTTGTACCAAAAGTATTAAGTGATGTAATTTTTCAGAAAAGAGAAGAACAAACTAAAGAAAGAAAGAAACTAACTTGTGCTTTTTTGAATAATTATCAGCTGTCGGATGATGTCACAGAGCCTGAAGCCTAGACTGGCACCTGGCTCAACCTCTCAGCGATCTGCCAAGAGCCTGAGCTGGCCGCTCCCTCCCCTCCACAGTCCAGCACTCCAGTGAGCACTGGAGGGTCAGAGCAGAGAGTTGAAGACTAAGGCCCCGTACACACGACCGAGTTTCTCAGCAGAATTCAGCCAGAAACTCGATCAGAGCCGTATTCTGCCGAGAAACCCGGTCGTGTGTACACTTTTGGCCGAGGAAGCCGACGAGGATCTCGTCGGGCCAAATAGAGAACATGTTCTCTATTTCCTCGTTAGTCAATGGGAAATTTCGGCTCGCCGAGATCCTCAGCGGCTTCACAAGGAACGATGTGTTTTGCCCGTCGAGTTTCTCGGACGTGTGTACGGGGCCTGACGGTTACAGCTCTCTACTCAGAGCGGCAGGGGGAGAGCTGAGTGATCGATCAGTTCACAGTGTAGTGTCGGCTGGGGACAATTGCAGCATTGGATCGATGCTGTATCCACCTAGGTGAGTATGTTTTTTTCCCATAGCCATTACTTCTCTTTTAAGGTGTTTTACCTTAAGGGGTTTGTAAAGTGAGGACTCCAGCGGGGTGACCCATCTTGGCTAAACCGGTACCCTTTGTCAGTCTTCTGCACATCTGCTTTCGGCCTTACACCAACAGACCCTATGCTGCCCTTTGGGCACAAGTGTTATTCCTTATGAGGAGAATAAACAAGACCTAACTGCCTATATGTTGACCTGGTCCAGTCCACCCAGAGAGGCTTCTAGTAATCGCACTTCCCATGGAAGCCTATTCAGGAAGTTTTTATGCCTTCCTAACATAACCCTATCTTGGGTGCCGCCCCCCCTCCAACGGGAAGGGCAGGTCCGGCAATTGTAGCTAGTAAGCTACGAGGACATCTACTGGCTACTCAGGGGGACTACAATAGGTTTCATCCATGCCATACCCTATACTAACAACTGGTGATCCTTCCATCAAGGTTATTGTTTGGGCATTTCCTATTATTATAGGGTGGCAATACTGTCCTCTCCTTTCCTCTCAGTTGTGCTCCTCGATTGTCACTTTGTCACTTGGGCTTCATTTAACTGTTCCAACACACCCATCACAGACATGGTCCACTGTTATCAGCATGAGGAAACCTGCCCTAAGAAATGCCATGCAACCATTGCTAGAGTGCATGCAGAAATAAATTGACTTCAAAGAGCCTGCAGGAGGCCTGCTGCAGGGAGATGCAACAAGGGATGAAAAAGAGAGAAAACTAGTATTTTATTTAAAACTGTGACTGTTTATGATACACACTGATCAAGTAAACTAAATATCATTCAGTTATTGTTTGTATCTGCTTTAGGATTTTGCGTATACAGCAGTTCAGGTGTTTCATTGTTAGAGGGAAAGCCCATGATTTTTTAATATGCTGTAGCACTACCCCCAAAGGAACTGCTGGTTTAGATTTGGGCCTGCCGTTACTGTTCACCATACTTGTCCTAGGGGTCCTTCTTAAAGAGTTATAAATGTCCACACCAACACTTGGTTTCTTTTTCTTCAAGCTTTTTATTGAACAAGTTCCGTTAGAGGGACAGAGGGTTAGGGAAGATTCAGGTACCTTGCTTTGCAGATTGCGTGTATGATCTTGGATCCAGAGGACAAACTATTCCCACACTGGATCCAGCGACCACCGGATAGGCCTCTCTCACTGACCTAGCAGCCGGTGCAAAGCTAGTTCAAATGTCTCTGCCACAGACTTGATGAATGCCGTTGAGTCGTTACACGTTCCTATGCCACAGGGCCATTCAACCACACATGCACTTTGCAAAGTTCAAAGAAATTACACAGACCCCACCAGAACAATGTCTGTCCCTTAAGTACCCCTCCCCAGAATGCACAGCGTTGGAGACCACGCCACTGAGCTGATTCTGGGTAAGAGGCACCCAATACACCCAGCCTATTGCAGTTCCAACCTTGACCCCTGGCGACAGAGACACCCACAGTAGGGTGACCACATTCCCAAACCACCATTCAGGGACACCCTCCCTTCCCAAAAATCAGCTTGTGCTGAAACGAATCACAGCACAGTGATTGGACACAAAAGGCGGGATTTATGATTTCTCCAATCACAAGCAGGGGGTTGGATTGTGCTCCTCCAGGCATTTCTGGCCAGGACAAGTACTGTCAGTGAGTAAAGGGGTGATGTGGCGGCCTTTTATGGGGGGCATCAGATTGGCCTGGGGGGGGGGTGGCTGTGTCAGTTTCATTCCTGTATTGTCCTGGAATGAATGTGCCCGAGACAGACCTGCAAAATGCGGAACTGTCCCGGGCAATCTGGGACACGTGGTCACCCTAACCCACAGTCAGGTGGAAGATGCACAATGCAGCCGAGCCGGAACAGAGACCCATAATTTGGCACAATTCTGAGCTAAACTACAGCTCAGATAACTACATTCACAAAATAGCGCCTACTCAACAGGAACAGGGCGCTGCAATACTATAGAATCCAAAGCAGCCGTTGAGATGTAGAATCTGATAGATAGATAGATAGATAGATAGATAGACAGACAGACAGACAGACAGACAGACAGACAGACAGATAGATAGATAGATAGATAGATAGATAGATAGATAGATAGATAGATAGATAGATAGATAGATAGATAGATAGATAGAGTACAAACATTGCTTTACTATGCCTGCTGAAACTGGTGCTCACCATTGTTTCATAGCTCCCTATCACTGACTCCCAGCTGCAATAGAAAAGCTACTGATCAAATAAAACATTACATATTAAATTATAGCATGTTTACACCCAGCCATAAAGGTTTTTTGTCACTGCATGGATTTGGCAGAGGACAATCTTTATCTGCCTGGCAGCTGCTGACATTCTGCTGTTTTGAAGGGCATTTATTACAATAGAGCACGTTTTCAGGAAATGCAATTGATTTATAGGAACAAGACGGAAGATGGATGACTTGACTAATCCATCTCATTTCATAAAAATAAATAAAAAAATTGAAAGGATAACGCTGAGTAATATTATGTTTGTACTGGACAGTAAAACAGACGGATCTTTGCTTGTAACCGGAGTAGAACTATCACTACGAAAAGATTAAATTGTCACGTCTTTTGAAGAGATATTACTACACAACAAATTATAACCAAAATCTTTATATTCATAAATCCCCAATTCTTAGAGTATACATTCTGTTAATTTAAGGTTAATTTAACATACATTTGCACTTGTAGGCAGTGCATCATTTCATGCATTGGATTAGGGCAGGCCATTCATTTGAATAAGCTGCCAGTGCACCATACCAGATTTAAAATCACATATACACTTGTATTGGTGACGCAGCACACCACAACATTATTTGCCATTGTGGTGTGCTGCAATAGTGTTGAAGCCGTCTTTATTTAGTGAAATGGTGTTCCATTCAAAATGCATGGCGGTATGTGTGTTGTAGTTTGTCAAGTGACATTAAGACCAGGTTCATACTATTGCGATGTGGGGACCAGCGCGATTCCAATGCATCGCATCTCCCCCGCAGGCAGTTCACATTGCTCTCTGCAAACCGATGCAGGTGTCAATACAAAGTTAATGACACCCACAGATCGGTTCGCAGATTGCAATGCGAACTGTGAATTCGGACAGGAATTGGATTGCATGGGTGTGAACACCCATGTGATCTGGTTCCAGTACAGGGGGAAAAAAAAGTTCCTGCGACCTTTTTGTTCAAATCCAATGCGAGTTCAGCCGTACAACTGTATATATATATAAGATTATTTAAAGCCCAGTTGAACCCTCGTGATTTATTATTGTAATTCATCCAAGCTGCACAAAATAAATCTTCTTTTGCTCTTTATTTAACTGGTAAGTGCTGCATGCGCGGTAGCTTCCTAGGCATAGGTAGGGTCTAGCAAGATGGCGGCGATGGCATTGACTGTGATGAGTGCATGCTCGTCGTACGCAATGACGTCACCTCGTTCTTGCCTTTCAAAAGAACGGCGGTTCTTTTGAAAGGAGTGTCTGTACACTGTACTACGTTTTTTTTTCTGACGAGATTCTGACCCGTGTGTACAGGGCTTAAGACTGAGGCCTCGTACACACGACCGAGAAACTCGACAGAATCCATCAAGAAACTTGGTGAGAGAGCTTTTTTGCCAAGGAAAACGTATGAGACGGGAATAAAGTATAAAGTATGAGACGGGAGTAAAAGTAGCATTTGTAATGGAGATAACACATTTTTCGACCAAACTTTTACTTAACACGCAGTAACATGAGATTAGCAAAAGCAGCCCCGTTTGAGAACGAGGAGATTTGGTCTTGACAGTGGGTACGCAAAGCAAGCTTGTCGAGTTCCTCGACAAGCCTGACAAGGAACTCGTCGAGGAAAACGATGTGTCTCGCCCGACGAGTTTCTCGGTCGTGTGTACGAGGCCTGAGTTGAAAAAGTGGGTGGAACTCCACTTTAAGACAACTTACACCTACATTACTTTATACAACAATGAAAATTTTTAACATTGTTCTGTCATAGGAATAAATTTACATATGTATTTGCCAGTATTACAACCTGCCTTTTATGTCTTTTTATGTTAGGGTTATTGGTGCTTTAATTACTCAAACCTAAACCAAATCCTTTATTCTGCGAGCAGCCAATCAAATCCCACTTCCATCATATAAACTGTATTACTCTTCTAGATTATTCATGCAAATAAAACCCTTAGACAAACAAGACCTTTTTCAATAGTAAGTTCCATGAGACACTACAGATTTATCATTATTATTGGGAGGGATTTATCAAAGGGTCCTGAAGTGGCAATAATTGATGTTAAAATTTTCAGCACCTCTCTGATGTTTAAGACTATGGTTATTTATGAGATTTTTCCCCAGTATAAAGAGAAGCCTGCAGCAAACAGTACAAGCGACTCGTGACTCTGCATACGAAGAGCCAGCAATTAGGCACAAGAGTTGTTTTAACTACAGCGGTTGGCAGATTACTAATTTATAGTTTTAATAGAAGTGATAAGCCTGTGAAATAGATGGCTCGGTTAATTATTTACTAAGGTAACATTTATTTACCATCACAGAAAATGCTGGGATGATCTACAGTAAAGAATATTTATGGAGAGTTTTACAGATACAACTAACGTACAGGGATTATAGTATTTTACTGTCTTGTACAAATAAATCGTTCTGCATGTAGTGAAAGGTTGTTAACAGGTAGGACAGGATATTAGTTTGGTTTTGGAAAGCATGATCTATTACTATATCAACAGGTCCTCGCCAATCTAAAAAGCGGGAGGACTAAAGTGATATTAAAGTTTTTTTTTTTTTTAAATAACAAACATATTATACTTACCTCCACTGTGCAGTTTGTTTTGCATAGAGTGGCCCCAAGCATCCTCTTCTGGGGTCCCACGGCGGCTCACGCGGCTCCTCCGTGCATTAGATAACCCCCTTTGGGAAGCTCTCTCCCAAGGGGGTTACTTTGCGGGTGCGCTCCTGTGTCATACTCTCTGCATAGGATGCATTAAGGTGAAAAACACAAGGGTTTACAACCCCTTAAGTTAAAAGCATGCACAAATCATGATAATTAAAGCCAAACTCTAGGCAGAAACAATTTAATTTATGAAACTTGTAAATATGAACAAAGCATAACCCTGTATAGTGTGTAAGTGTCATATCTATCTGCTGCTTCATTGCTCTGTTATCAGCATGAATCATTTCTGGCCAGCCCTCACTCATCCTAAAACATCCCTGCAGCAACAGCCACCAGGGGAGGAGAGGAGGGAAGCCGGTAGTGCATGCCGGGGAAGGAGGTGGGAGCCAGGGCAGGTGGGGGAATCTGTGCTGCACAGGGTGATTAGGGTGTGCCTGGGCACACCCGGCACACCCTGTGCGCACGCCTATGCCCTGATCTTCTGTAGCCAGTGCTCTCCTCTTCCGCCAATGCTCTGTGTTGGGTGAAGGCTCAAGGTGTCTTCAATTACAATGCAGGTCTACTGGTCTTGCATAGTACATACAACCAACATATGGCAGGTGAAGGAAATTAGGCTTTGGAGGACTAGTCGCACAACAAGGAGGAACAAGGGATAAGATAAGAAAAAAACTACATTTAAAGGTACCCTAGACAAAGTGAGCATTTATTCATACCGGGTGAGTGGACCCCACTGGCCCCTAATGACATTACTCTTCTTAGATGTTTAACCTGCCAGCCCTTTAAGGGGGTTTACAATGCTAGGAGGTGGGGCTTATGGTCATGTGACTGCCGTGATTGGCTGTCATGGTGATCACCTGATAAGAAAGCTCCTGATCACAAGCGGTGGGAATGTTCAGGGTGCGTGCTCTTGGCATAGCTCTATTTGCATTAATATAACAAAACAGTGCAGTGCATAAAGATTATTAAACATACAGTTCATATATCATAGGTGGTGAACTACAAAGCCCAAGAAGCAGTAGAGAAGATGTTTTACGTGATGATAAATGTTAGGAGCAACAGCTTCAAGTGATAATCCTGCCAACATTTCTAAGGACTGGTAAGCTGCAAAATATTTCATTTATATTCTAGGGTTTAGGTACACTTTAATACTTATATAATCTTAAAAAAAAAAATTGGCTGAATGTTTTGAAGCTGTATCCATAGATAGTGAATTTTCATTATGGAACAAAGTTTGCCTAACTGAAACTACTTGCATAGTCTACCTCTATTTTATGTAATAAAAGGTTATAAATACAAAAGGGCATTGTTTTGTAGAAACAATGCTAATATTTAACTTATCATAACAGGTCAAGATATGATCATTTCAATGTTGAATAAATGTAACAAGAAATCCAATTATAACTTATGCTAATGATCTTTGAAGTCAGTAAACAATGTTATTCTGTGCTGATGGCTGACTACAGGCAAGCCTGGCGCTCTGTGATACAGACCTTGGGCAGCTCATAAATGAAAGGTTAAACCTGTACCAGAGCCACATCTTATTGTGTATAATGCTCATTTAAGTGTGATGCATATATTTCTATAGAAACGCAATGTGGTACTGCCATGTAAATCTCTTCCAGTGATTATAACTAATAGCTCATAATCACTAGGGCAATCTCATTAAAATATTAATTTAATCTTGCTGTCTAAAGCCTTGGTGCCTCAGCTTTAAATATAAAATCAATTTATTCCTAAGAATTGTCAGCTGAATTAATGAAAGTTAACTAATTTAAAAACACAAGGTCTAAGGAGTTTGTAGTAATTGTCTAACCCATGGCTTAATCATTAATTGCGTTTATGAATTCAGATTCTAGGCACAATATATCCTTACAGGTTGGAGATGATTGACAAGGCCTGGTAATAAAGAAAAATGAAAGGTGACTAGGGCTGAATTATAAGATCTCAGGCAAAGGAAGGTTGTGGAAGGTTGACCATACCATCCAACCATTTTTCTGTCTCTATTTTTTTTCGAAAGTTAACCAAATTAAACTTCAGAAACGTTACATCCTTGCTTAAAGAATCTCCATAGACAAGACATGAGCTGAGAGAAGAGGATAAATATTTGGAGCGTCTGGACTTTGGTTTGGCAAATATGTCACAATGAGAAGGCCATTTTTTCAGTCTTGTCACAGTTGGTAGCATGTGCCAAGGCCCAAGGGATCTAAGCTGTCCTGTTGGCTGTCCTGAAAAGTGACTACCCAGAGGGAACATCTCAAAAAGGAACCAAAATATTGCTACCCAGAGGGGACATGTTCAGAAGAGTCTGCTATGCTGGATAATGTACAGAAGAGCTTATGGAAAGCTGCTGACAGATGGACATTGCATGGAAACCTCATTACTTAGCACTTTAAGATACTTGTGACTGTAATTGGGAGGTATCTACTAAAATATAAGGTTCAACAACAACTGCTCTATAATCTATTATTATTGGTAGGCTGCTACTAAAATATTAGTGACACCATCAACATTTCTACTACTGGGAGACTGCTATTTTAGAAATCAGAGCCAACATCAATTTTTCTACTGATCTAATGCGTGGGTTATGTTGTTTTTTCAGGTATTTTGTGTCCCCAATTCTCTCTCCAAAGGTCTACTAGGCAAGGAGATTATAGAAAAAAATTAAGCAATTGATGCTCAACTATTCATTTTACTCCACATTAAGCCAAGAGCAAACCCTGAAGCCTTGTACACACGACCGGGAATCTCATCAGGAAAAAAAATGTGTTTTTCTCAACAGGATTCTTGTCAAGCTTGACGGGATTCTTGTTTAGCTTTCCTTGCATAAACACTGTCAATCCAAAATCTCGTCGGTATAAAGCGTGGTAACGTACAACACGAACGACAGCAGTATAAAAGTGAAGTTCGATTCTAATGGCGCAACCCCTTGGACTCCTTTTGCTAATCTCGTGTTACTGCGTGTTAGTTAAAAGTTTGGTGAGAGACGATTCGCGCTTTTCAGTCTTCGTGCTTTCAGATCGTTTTCTGCTGTTCAGAATGCTGACAAATGTGCGATCTCCATTCCGATCGCTAGTTTTACCAGAAGGAGCTCCCATCTCCTACTTGATTCTGAGCATGCGTGTTTTTTTAAGACACGGAAAAGCATACACACAAGCATTTTTCTTGACGTAAACCAGCCCGACAAGAATCACGACGAGAAAATTGAGACTCCCGACGAGAAAATAGAGAGCAGGTTCTCTTTTTTTCTAGTCGAGATTCACAACAGTTTTCTCGACAAGAAACCATACACACATACGTTTTTCTCGGCAAAAAGCTCTGTTAGCAGTTTTCTTGCTGGTTTATTGCCGAGAAAACCGGTTGTGTGCACAAGGCTTGAGATGTAAAATGCTACCTTGTCAAGCTGCTTGGGGGTCATTCTCCACTCATAAGGAGTGCTACACCAATTTTTTTACTTTGTATCTGTGGAAACAGTGATTATTATTCCCTGAGAAATATAACACATTTTGTAAAATTCTTGGAGGGGCAGCCTGGATCTAAGTTACTATAAATATAGAAACTATGCACAACTACATCTCCCAAGAACCCATTCTTAATAAATAAAATCTTTCAATAGTGGTACAAGCACTCCCATTCTTTCAATGCTTTCGCAAACTCCCCTGAAGGTGTCCAGCTGGACACCATGGTTGCTGGTGAGCAGCCTCTAGGACTCTACAACAACAAACCACCCATCACATTATAACATATGGTATCTCTATATTGTTCAGCGCTCCTACACTACAAAATATTCTCTCAGGGTAAGATTCACACATTTCCACCTAGGATTTAATTAGAAAACTGTGTGAATCTTAGGTGACAGTTGTGTAACTCTGTGTTATGTAAAAACATTTATAAATAGACCTCTATGGATCATCTGACTGGTTGAAAATCAATTATATGAAAGAAAAAAAGCATATAAAAAGTGAAAGTAACACGAAAAAACTACATCATGCAAAGCAATACAATAACAACTCAACTCAAAATGTTTGCCAAGTAAAATGCACTAAACTTTATCTTAAAAGTGTATCTGTATGCATAATAAACATACAAAACACTTATCCTTGGAGGTACTTTTACGTTGCTTGAAATTTCCAGTATGGGAGCCCCCAAACCCACAGCACTGTTTTGAAAACAGCAAACAGCTCCTGCGATTGCGGGCAGTGACCCACTTTCTTTACCTCATTACTGGCCCAGCACTGTAATACACAGCTTCAGTCCTGTAGGGCTTATGCACACAGGTGTAGTGGGCAGTACATCCTCAGATACATGCGTACAGAGAGGAATAAGTGGACCTGGACATAGACAGCTTGCATCTGTGACTTCCCGATGCAGAAATCGTTCTTAACAGTGTATTGTCCTTTGCACCCGTGTGCATGAGCCCTAAATGTGCAAATGTAAAAATAAGTTGAGTTAAAGGATATAGCTGAAAACTAAAAAATGTATGAACAGGGATATTATAAAACAGTAGCATATAGGCTCCCCTATAGTAGACACAATGGGGTTTATTTACTAAAGGCAAATCCACTTGGAAGTGCAGTTGCTGTAGATCTGAGGGGGACATGCAAGGAAAATAAAAAACAGTATGGTTGCTTATACATGATTGGATGATAAAATAGCAGAGCTTCCCCTCATTTCAGATCTTCCCCTCAGATCTACAGTGACTTGCAGTGCACTTGAAGTGCACATTGGATTTGCCTTTAGTAAATAAACCCCAATGAGTTACAGTGCAAGTTCACCTTTAGCAACATTTTACAAAAATGCAATTTCAGGGAGCCCAAAACAGTACATAACAACTCTTCTCATTTTCAAAAGATGCCCCTGCTTGCCACAACATATGCAGCTGTGGGGGCCTCCCTGCAGAAACTATGGATGCTACAAGTGTTCAAACTATGCACATGCCTAGTTCACTCCATCTCTAGCTGAAGTGGTGGAGGAGAGAGTGAACTGCACATGTGCTCAGTTTGAAAGGCCTGAAGCTGCAGTTAGGGGGTGCACATTTGTAGCATCCAGCCCATCCTGCAATCGGCAGGTTGGAGAAACCAGTCGTTTCTAGGGCGAGCACCTCCCACCCCTCCACAGCTGCATATACAATGGCAAAGTAAAGAGTGCTGATATGTACTAGTAAAAGGATCTGGAATTGCTTAGGGGGCTTTTTGTAAAATGTGATTAAAGGTGTAGATGCTTTAACCTCCCTGGCGGTATGATTATGTCAGATTTTTGATGCTGAAGGCGGTACAATTGTTCCTTTTGGAAGTTTGGCGTTTTATATTGTAGGCCTGTAATTGTTAGAAATAACTCACTTAAATCTGTCCAAACAAGAGTCTAGTAGACATCCAGGGTATGATAAAGTTTGAAACATAAAATCATAAATTATAATATAATAAATAACTATAAATAATTATAACAAATAAAAAATAAAATTGCATGCAGGTCACTGGACAGACCACTAGGGACAAAAGGGATGTGAAACAATTTGATACAGTAGTGTAATGTGTATGATTACAGTGTACTGTTTGTGTACAGTACTGTGTTTTTCACTTTTTGAATTTGATGCGAGCTCCGTCCCCGCACGTCGCAACGTTTGCAGGGAACGGAGCTCGGCACTGTGACTCGAGCGACACACGGCTTGCAGACACAGCGGGGAGACATCGAAGAATCCAGGGGACAAGGTAAGTAACCTGTACATGGATCCTGCAATGTGATCCCGAGTGTGGTTCGGGGTTACCGCTTTTGGTACTGAAAAGTCACCCCGAGCCCCACTCTGGAATACCATTTGGGGGGTTAAATATTTTTTTTGTGTGTTTGGATACCTTTAATGTCTAATGTATTGCAATATAGATGGAAATAAGTGACATGTTTACTGTACAATTGATTTTATAAGCTGGGGTTGAAAACACTGTAGCACTGTAACTTTTTTGAAAATGTCAATGAATTATTTACAGCGATTCCTCTTGGCAAACTTCTATCCTGATGGACATATACCTGTATATCAAAATGGTTGTGACAATATAGTTATCTTAATCTGGAAGTGCATAGCTGTTTTTTATATCTGAATGCATGCACTATATATCCAGACCTAATTAAATTGAAACGTCACCTAAAAACGTTAGATATTAATTTTGTAATGCACTGTGCAAACTGTTGGCACAATATAAATTCTGACTAATAATAATTAAAGTACTGTATTTATTGGCATATAACACTCACTTTTTTACCCTGAAAATAGAGGGTAAACTGTGCCTACGTGTTAAACGCAGGGGCCGTGGAAAAAAAATCCAGAAACTTCCCTTATGCACTGTACACACGATCAGTTCGTCTGATGAAAACGGACCGAAGGAACCGTTTTCATCCGACGAACCGATCGTGTGTGGGCCCCATCAGTTTTTCCCCTTAGAACCTGTTTTAAAATTGTCATATGGTTAAAAAACCGATAGAAAAAAACGATCGTCTGTAGGGAAATCCATCGGTCAAAAATCCACGCATGCTCAGAATCAAGTCGACGCATGCTCGGAATGATTAAACTTCATTTTTCTCTGCACGTCGTTGTGTTTTACGTCAGCGCGTTGGACACGATCGGATTTTGAACCAATGGTGTGTAGGCAAGACTGATGAAAGTCAGCTTCATCAGACGAACCGATTGTGTGTACAGGACATTAAAGTTAGGGTGCGTGTTATACGCCTGTGTGTGTGTGTTATACGTCGATTAATACATTAATAATAAAAGATCCCATAATTGATAATAAAAAACTTGCATTCTACTTATATTTACTATATGTTTAAAGAATATGCTTTAAAAGAAGAATGTATCATTTAAGATGCTGACCATTTTTTCTTGAACAATTATCCAGGATATCTTCTTTTTAACTTCCGATAAGAAGGGCTTAGGTTTCTTCTGTGCTTAACCACTGTGAGCTTGGCTCCTGTAAGTATGAAGTTGATCAATTTGTGTATGTATTTAGAAATAAGAGGTATATGAGCATTGAGAAGAGCCACAGAAATGGATCTGGGAACCTGACAATCCGTCACCTAGAATATCATGTTAAAAACGTTATTCCAGAAGGGACGGATCCTAGGACAACCCCACCAGGTATGGTGGGGTTGTCCAAATAGTTGACACCCCCTGAAGCAAGTTGGATCCGCAGTTGGGTATATTGCTGCAAGTTTAGTGGGGGTTAAGTACCACCTGGAAAGAACCTTAACATTAGCTTCTATCAGGGAATTTTTAAGGATTCCCCTGAAAGATTTAGAGCAGGCTCTATGCCAGGTCTCCATATCCTAGCTGCATTGTAGATCTTTCTCCCATGTAAGAAGATTTTGCTGTAGGGTGAGTGAGGGGGGAATAAATCACAGAGATGCCTCCTCTTTGCTCCAATTCTTGTTCGCACCATATCTCAAATTTTGTGAATTGGAGTGGAAGCGGTTTGCCCTTCAAAATTTGATGAAGGAATTTTGAAATAATATCACAGCGATTTCTCTCAGAGTCCGGGAGTTTCAACTTTTTAATGCAATAGTCAAGGGTCAATGGCTTCCCAGATCTAAAGAAGTGTCCTATACGGTATAGTGCCTTGTCCTCCCACCAATGGAATGTTATTCTATCTAAGCCTGGAGGGAAATCAGGACTATTAAATAGGTGCGTTAGAGGCCGTACTGCGGAAATGAGGGCAGGGTGATTTCTGAGGCTATCCCAAAGTGCACAGGATTGGGACAGATAGGGGGCAAATATGGGTGGCCTTCTTTTTGGTGGACACCATAATAGACAATCTAGGGGTAAATGGGGTGCTGCCTGTTGTTCAATATTGATCAAGTCTGGCTTTTCGGGTTTTAAAGTAAATTATAGAAAGTTGTGCAACTCTAGCGGCTATATAATATTTGTGCAAGTCTGGAAGACCCAGTCCTCCCTTACTTTTATGAAGTACTAAGGTATGTCGGGGTATTCGATAGCCAGAGGAGCCCCGTGTATATTTAAGTATTTTGCTCTGGAGTTTTTTCAAGTGGAGTTTATTAACTGGAATGGGGTGAGATCTAAAAAAATATAGAAGTCTTTGAAGCAAGGTGATTTTGATCGAATTAATCCTTCCAGCCAGGAATGCTCATATTTGGACCAGGTCTTAATATGATTTTTTAATTTCCTGTATAGAGGAGGTTAGTTGTTTATATATAAGGTTTCGAAGTGGGCTGTAAGTGACATTAAGATAGACACGTATCCCCCCTTCTCCTGTTTTTCCTCCCCTTCTCTATCTCTTTCCTTTTTTCTGATTTCTCTTTTATTGATCTCTGTTTTGAGAAGTACCTGGAAATGAAACAAGAATTACTCTCATGTTTTTTAATTTCTTGTTAATATTCTCATATACCCTACAGAAATCTTTTTCCTTATGTTTTAATTCAGAGAATACCTCTGCTCTATTTGTGGGGAAAAAAGGACGTCAATTTTGTTTGGGAGCCACATCGCACGCAATTGTCAGTTAAAGCGACGCAGTGCCGAATCGCAAAAAACTGGCCAGGTCCTTTACCTGCATAATGGTCCGGGTCTTAAGTGGTTAAAAAAAAAAATGTATAAAATGGCCTGTCTCAGTATATCCAGAAAAGTAGCTGGTAAGGATCTTGAGTGTGGCACTGCCTTCTTTCATACTAAATAAATAACTAGATAAAACACCACTGTATCCATGAAAAATCTATAGACCTGAGTCAAGTCTTCAACTTTGTAGATAAGTTAATCCATCTCTTGTAGGGGCATCAGGCTGATTCTCAGGGACCTGAAGTAAACCAGATTAGGTGTGCTTCTACTAAGCAACAGTCATTATAATGGTGTTATATAAAGAAAGTAAGGGAATAATGATTCCCTTTAAATCCTAGCTCTGGTCTGTCCCTACAATCCTCAGTCCCACTCCATTCAGACACATCAGTAAGTTTTACTTGTTATCTATCATCCACAGCAAATAGGATGTACATCAAGAGCTGCTATCCACCATGACACACATCTGAATATATCACTAAGAATACGATACGTAAAATTGCCGTTTGTAAGACAAATTGAGATTTGCTATGCAATGTAGGTTGTGGCATGAAATGTACATTTACACACATATATTACACGCGTCCCTGCTTTCCACACGGCTCCCGAAGTTTATGGTGTGTATAGAAACATGATGGTTTTAGCCTAGTGTGCTGTAAAATATTCTGTAAATAACTGCGGAACAAGCTGTGTTGTCTTTTTGTTGTCTCACAGCTGGAATATACATTTTTATTACCACTAAAGTGGCATGGCAAATTAAAATTCATCTGCAATTGCTCAATAAGCACTTTAAATGGGCCTGTGCCAACTGTTAGGTTTTAGGTTGTCATTAATATATTTAGCAGCAGCAGCAGTGTAATGTTATTAGCAACAGGATGAGTTGGTAGGAAATTTAGTGATTTTTTTAAATGCACCTCAAAATCTTGTCATCAGCCAAAAAAGAGAAAATAAAGGGAGAGTTGGCAAAATAGCATGCGTATATATATATATATATATATATATATATATATATATATATATATATATATATACAGAGCTTTTTTTCTCAGAAAATAGGTGCAGGAACTCAACCACGACCCGTTCAAATTTCACAAACAGTAGGAGGGTCTTAAAGGGGCATTAAATACCAGGATTGCATTACATACAGAGTGCAGAGTTCAGGGGGGGGTTACACACAGAGTGCAGAGCTGTCACTTGTAAACACAGAAACCAGACTTCTGTTTTTACAAATAATTGTGGTGAGCGGGCACCAAAGGGTCTGAGCCAGAGGTGGTGGAACTGAGTTCCCCCAAGTTCCCCCTGAAAAAAAGCCCTGTATATATATATATATATATATATAAATGCTTGCCCATTTTAATAGGGTATTTTAATTCTATAAAGCAGAACTCCAGCCAAAAATATAAATATAAAATTATAAAATATAAAATTAGAGTGGGGGGGTGCACATTTCCTCTGTCAAAGACCGTAAAGATGGAATCATGTGGAATTTCAGATGGAGGCAACAAATGCACAGGGAATGCTGGGCTTTCCAATTAGAAAACCCAGCATTGTCTGGAAACTGTGATGGAAGCACCCTGTATTAAATAAAAGGAAAATAAATGTATTCAATTAAAATGTTAACTTTCTAAGGTACGCGGCCTAAGCTAGGATGAAGAGCAGAACAGCAGAACTTCTATTGACTGACCTTGTAATTGCACCTTACAGCTATCGTGGAATAACCAAGCAATGCATGAAATGAACAGGACCAGTATAAGAATCCTGACCCGCAAGCAACAACCATTTTTCTTTCTTCTGCATATTTTTTTATTTTATTTTAATAGCAGAAAAGGATCGACCATTATAAGTGAAACAAGCAATGTCTGCTTGCTGTTAATGCAGCTTGACAAATTCAAATTAAATCAAAATAAGAAGTTTACCGATGTTAGGATTTAATTATGTTGAGTAGATCAACCTAATGAGTTGCAATAAATTTAAATACATAAAATCGTGTCAAGCAAATCTAGAGATTTGCGGTAACTGGCGGCTGGTCAGTGGACAGTTTGCCAATAAAATTCTTTAAGTGGTCTGTTCACATTTAGAGCAATGATGTTTATTTATGTTTGCTATTTGTCACACCTGTAAAACAGTGTATGATTTATGGAAGGTACATGAGGGAAAACTTTATTCAATTACAGCAAGTAGTCGCAATATGTGTTGACCTATAAATATCACAAAACCTGTGAGTGGTCCAGAGCAGGTGAGGGCCCATCCATAACTTTATATTGCCACAACCAATGCTAAATACTTCCAACAGATGAGACACCAACCGGCTTCTTACTTAGTAGTTCCATTGGATGATTCGGTACAAGCACTGAAAGATGTTCTATTGCTGCAGGTCAACCAAACAGAGCAGCAGATACTTACAGTGGACCATTCAGTATCTTTACATGTCTGCATGAATATACAGTGGAACCTTGGTATACGAGTAAAGCAGTTAACAAGCGTTTTGAAAGGCAAGCAATTAAAAAAAAAAATCATGACTTGGTTAGCGAGTGTTATCTTGCAAAATGATCAGAATTCAAGCTAATGGGGTGTGCAGTACCGCATTTGGCCAGAGGTGCAGGGGCACCGGTGACACTCGGAACGATTTGAAGCCGTTCGGCAATACTCAGTTCAATAGTGTTTCCGAGCGAGCCTTTTCAAGGGTTTCCAAGAACAGCCAAGGTGTTTCTGAGCCTTTCCAAGGGTTTCCTAGATCAACCGAGCTGTCCCTGAGTATTTCCAAGGCTCTCCGGCGCCCCTCACCTCCGGCCACATGCGGTATTGCATGTCATAGAAGTCAATGCAGAACAAATCTGTATTTCCATTGACTTCTGTGGGGAAACTCGCTTTGATATGCAAGTGCTTTGGATTACAAGCATTCTCCTGGAACGGATTATGCTCATAATTCAAAGTTCCCTCGTATTCCAGAGGCGTCATAATATATAGGAATAGTTTCATTTCTTATAAACGCTATACTGTACCTGTTATTAAAAAGCAGTCCTAAGGCTCCAGTAAAGGCAGAACCTGAGATAATGTGATCAGTCTACTGCAGACAGTAGGAAGCAGTTCCTTAGTTTCCTCTCCACTAGTGATCAGGCTGTAATATTGTAACTGTATAACAAGCCACAAGGGCAGCAGCTGCAAATGGGTGCTAATCTACATCCGGCATTTTGTGGATACAGACAGCAGGATTTACATGATAATTCAACTCTGAGCCATTTCAGTCCATGAAGAAGACATAACCCTACACAGTGCTTGAAGAAACTCTGCACTATCTTTCTGAAGAGAATACTGTAGCAGAAGATGGGTTCAAAGCAAATCCTATGGGTTTAGGGCTCCTGGTCCTGGCACCTTTTTGTGCAGAACCATGTTTAAAACTATGGTTCACTGCCTGGCCTTTAAACTATGGTCAATAAAGGTTCTTTTGAATACGCTAACCCCTTCACTATAAAAGGGAGGGGGTATAGAACAGCCAAAGTCAGTAAATTGGAAGATGTTGTAAGGAAAGGATAGAGAAAAATTACCAACTGCATATGGAGAAATTATGGTAAGTTAGTAAACTGGACTTTAATTCTGATTGCCAGCTCTATGGGCAGTCTTTATGGGCAGCCTTTATTGCTCTTATTACAGAGGAACCTTGGATAACGAGCATAATCCGTTCCAGGAGAATGCTCGTAATCCGAAGTACTTGCATATCAAACTGAGTTTCCCCATTGAAGTCATTGGAAACGAAAATAATTAGTGCCACATTGACTTCAATGGCATGCAATACCGCATGTGTCCAGAGGTGGGGGGGGGGCGCCGGTGAGCCTCAGAATTACTCAGAGAGGCCAGAGGACACCTCGGCTGACCTTGGCAAACCTTGGAAAGGCTCGGAATGGACTATTTCAGAGTCTTTTCGAGCATTTCCAAACGAATCCAAAGGACGCCGTTTGGCTCTGCTCGGCTCTGGCACCCCCCACCTCATGCCAAACACGGTATTGCACACCACTTTGGCTTGAATCCTGCTCATTTTGTGAGACAACACTCCAAACCGAGTTAGGATTTTTTTTAAATACAGTGCTCGTATTGCGAAAAGCGTTGCTCACAATCAGAGGTTCCACTCTATTGTCTTTCACTTTATTTTGTGATTAAGTTGAGATTAGCGGTGGTCCCATGTAAAGCAAACTTTTTTTGTCATAAAATGTCCATTTAGAGAAAAAGGGGTTTTTGTTTCAGGAGTGGTAATTTGGGGTTTTCATTTATTTTTGGGGGTATAATTTCAATTGTATATTGATAGTGCCTTTATTTTTTGTCAACTTTTTAAATTTGTTTTGTGAGTTTCAATTTTTGATTGAGAGAGTTAAGTTCCACTTTAAAAGATTTGTGTTTTTTTTTATGTTTCCCTCAAACCCCCACAAAAAAACAACAAAAAAAACACTCCTTGCTGTAGAAAATTTTAGTACAGAAGGTGAAAATGCATGTAGACGAGAAGGAGTTTTATACCACCTAGTTTTAATTTCTTTAGCAAATTTACAGGATCGCCATACCCCTAAGGCCTTGTACACACGGCCAGACATGTCCGATGAAAACGGACATGTCTGCTGGGAGGTTTTGGTCTGATGTGTGTACACACCATCAGACCAAAATCCCAGCGGACAGAGAACGCGGTGACGTTTACGACACCGACGTTCTCTGCCGCGGAAGTTCAATGCTTCCACGCATGCGTCGAATCAATTCGACGCATGCGCTGTATTTCGGGCCGCTGGTTATACGTCATAACCAGCGGACATGTCCGATGAGTCATACTGACCATCGGACATGTCCGACGGACATGGTTCCAGCGGACAAGTTTCTTAGCATGCTAAGAAACTTTTGTCCGCTGGAAACCTGTCCGCTAGCCCAGGAATCCGGTCCGGTAGGCCCTACACACGGTCGGACATGTCCGCGGAAACTGGTCCGCGGACCAGTTTCAGCAGACATGTTCGGTCGTGTGTATGAGGCCTCAGAGTGTACTCGTGGATGGAATCCTAGTCATTGTCTGAAAGAGTGACCTGTAGTTCACGCTAAACGAGCCAAATCTGGGGTACCAGAGGGTTACCAAACAGTAAAGAATATATGGAAGAAATCAAATGTCCCTAATGCGTCTTCCACCGGCAAAGACGGCATAGAGGGTCTAGCCCATGTCAAATCTGGGACTGAAGGGGAAGAATGCGTTGCCTATATGTCCAGAAATGGAAAGACCACATGGGAGATGACGAAACTAAACTATAATACAGAGAAGACTTCCTTTTGTAAAGAATTGGTAGGCCAGTACCTCTCTATAAGGCCATACTTGAGTTAGGAAGTTTTCTGATAAGCCCAGAGGGAAGTCAAGGTTCCACCATACCGGAGGCAAGGAACTTGGGTCTGATGAAAAGGCAGAAGATTTCTTTGTCTTCCTAGTACCATCTTTTTACTCTACGGATTATGTGCAATCAGATAAGGTATAGTTCGGGGTGGTATTTTACAAAATGTCTAAATTTGCAATATTGAACCCTACAGACGTATGTCGTGTACAGACGATCGGACATTCTGACAACAAAACCGTGGATTTTTTTCTGACGGAATGTTGGCTTAAACTTGTCTTGCCCACACACAGTCACACAAATGTTGTCAAAAATTCCAAACGTCAAGAACGTGGTGAAGTACAAGACGTACGATGAGCTGAGGATAATGAAGTTCAATAGGCAGTGCGGCTCTTCTGCTTAATCCTGGATTGTCGGAATTGTGTACACATGATCGGAATTTGCGACAATAAAACTTGTTGTCGGAAAATTTGAGAACCAGCTCTCAAATTTTTGTTGACAGTAAATGTCCGATTGAGCCTACACATGGTCGGAATTTCCAACAACAAGCTCTTTTCAAACAGTTGTTGGAAATTCTGTGTACGCGGCATAAGACTGGGATGCCATTAAAGTTCATGTGCGTGTAAAGGCAGGCATCCCAATACTTTTGGAAATGCAGTGTATTTGCATGTATCGACTGTAATGAGTACCTGTCAAAGGCCTGTGGTTTACATTTTATATCGAAAACTTGCCATAAAAAATATATTCCAAAGACATATAAGTTGCAAATGAATAAATATTATTTTTGACGTATTATTTTCAAAAAATAATTGAAGTATACCAAGGCCAGGAGTATAGATATTAAATTGCTGCTAGTGTCCGTATAGCTTATGCCTTGGACTGCATTATAGAAACATCTTTCATAAACACCTTAGGCAGTGCTTTCAGGGTGTTATGGGAAAATGTGTTTCATTACAGGGGTTCATTACTAAACTACACATCTGGGATTTTTACATTTGCTGTTGCCCTCTGTGTTAGTATATGCTTCAAGATAAAATGAACTGTACAAAGTCTATAGTGAAAACAGGTATTTGACAGATGAGATAAGTGAGAGCTGCTGGAGGCGGTTTTATGCTGGGAAATGTACTTTTCAGAGGAATCATACAGGATTTAAGACTGACGGAATAATAAATATCAGACATAGATTTCATAACTGCTAATAGTCATGTTATCACCTTACTCCGATATCCTGAAAAATATGTTGGATCACGTATGAAGCAGCATAAAAGTTGCCGTTCTTGAAGCCGAACTCTACGTAACATATATATATATTTATCTACAGGGCTTTTTTCAGGGGGAACTTGGGGGAACTCAGTTCCATCACCTCTGGCTCATACCCTTTGGTGCCTGCTCACCACAATCACTTGTAAACACAGAAGTCTGGTTTCTGTGTTTACAAGTGACAGCTCTACACTCTGGGCCAAATCCTCAAAAGGGATTCGCAGGCGGAACTGCTGTTCAGCCTGCGTATCCCTGTGCCTATCTTTGGAACTGATACTCAGAAGCAGTTTTCCAAAGATAGGCAGAAGATCCGACATCTGTAAGTGACTTACACTGTCAGATCTTAGGATGCAGTACCGCATCCGCCGCTGGGGGCATTTCGCATTGCAATGCCGCTTTGCGTATGCAAATGAGGACTTACGGAGATCCACAAAGCTTTTCAGCTTTGTTTTTTTTGCGCAAGTTTACGTTTGCATACGTAAAATTAGGGCTGCTTTTACAAGGTGTAAACTGTTTACACCTTGTAAAAACAGACCTTTTTTTTCGATCGCCGCGATTTTTTTTAATTTTGAATTTTTATTTTTCGGCGCGTAACTTTTTTTTTACCCGACGCAACTTTATTGTCCCGTCGCAATCCACAAAGCCCGGCGTAACGTAATTTCGCGCGCTGCCCGTCGGGAAAATGACGTCACGAGCATGCACAGTACGGCCGGCGCGGGAGCGCGCCTCATTTAAATTGTCATCGCCCCCTGGATAACAGGACTGCCTTGCGCCGGGAGAATTTAGGTTACACTGCGTGAAATTTCTAGGTAAGTGCTTTGTGGATCGGGCACTTAGGTAGAAATTTCCCGCCAGTGTAACTTAAATGGGAAAAATTAAGTTAGGCTAGGATTTTGAGGATTTGGCCCTCTGTGTGTAACCCCCCTGAACTCTGTATGTAATGCAATCCTGGTATTTAATGCCCCTTAAAAGCCCTTCTACTGTTTGTGAAATATGAACGGGTCATGGTTGAGTTCCTGCACCTATTTTCTGAGAAAAAAAGCTCTGTATATCTATATATATACATTATATATAACAAAGATGTAATGTATTTAAGTTTGTCTAGTATAAATACGGCCATGTATTTTTATTAGCTCACGGTTCACACCAGAATCTGCATTCCTGTGCAATAACTGCACATCCCACTGCAGTGCAATTTTGTAGCCCAATAATTTGAATGGGCTTCAAATTGCACCGGAATGCACAAAAATAGCGTAGAAAAAATGCATTCAACCGAAAATCCAAATTAAGGTCGAATCTGTGATTGAAGGCTTATGGTGTCTGTCGAATGCTCTAAAAAAAAAAAAGAAGATTCGACAGAATCTTTAAAAAAAAAAAATGTTGACTCTTCGGGCCGGATTCAGAAAGGACTTACGACGACGTATCTCCAGATACGCCGTCGTAAGTCCAAATGTGCGCCGTCGTATTTATACGCGTATTCTGGAAATCAGATACGCCTGAATTTTGCCAAGATACGACCGACGTAAGTCTCCCACGCCGTCGTATCTTGGGTGCATACAGTATTTACGCTGGCCGCAAGGGGCGTTTCCGTAGATTTACGCGTCAAATATGCAAATTATCTAGATATGCCGATTCACGAACGTACTTGCGTCCGTTGCATTAAGCTACGCCATTTACGTAAGGCGTACATCCGGCGTTAAGTTACCCCTGCTATATGAGGCACAGGTAATGCAAAGGTATGGACGTCGGAAACGTCGAAACAACCGTCGTATTTTACGTCGTTTGCGTAAGTCGTACGTGAATGGGGCTGGGCGTAGGTTACGTTCACGTGGTATGAATGGAACCGGCGTATCTTAGGGAGTAAATTCAACGTGACTCTGAGCATGCTTTCATTCGGCCATGCATTTACATGGGGTCACGCTTCATTATAATACAACACGCCCACTGCCTTGCTACTTTGAATTAGGCAGGCTTACGCCGACCCATTTACGTTAGGCCGGCATACATATGGGAGCAAGTGCTTTGTGAATACTGTACTTGCCTCTCAATGTTACGATGGCGTAGCGCATATGAGGTGCGCTACTCCTATCTAAAGATGCGCCAATCTCTCTGAAACTGGCCCTTCATGTCTCTCTATGTCGAATCTTCATGTCTCTCTATGTTAAATATGTCATTGAAGGCTTATGGTGTCTGTCGAATGTTCTAAAAAAAAAAAAAGATTTAACAGAATCTTAAAAAAAAAAAAAAATTGACTCTTCATGTCTCTCAATGTCGGATATTCATGTCTCTCTATGTCGAATCTTTTCTCTCTATGTCGAATCTTTTCTCTCTATGTAGAATAATCTTGAACTAATAGAGTTAAGGTTAGGCACAAAAATGAAAATAAAGCATTTGTTTATGTCGGATCTTTCGGTTTTCGTTCTCTGTGCTTTCGTTATCGTTTGTTAAAACGATAACGAAAATACCTGAAATTCGGACGAAAATGCATTCGGACGAAAACGAATGCACATGTCTACTGGTTACTGTGAAAATGACACTGGCAGTGAAAGGGTTAACCACACTGGCGCTGTAAGTGTTCCCTAAGGAGTGATTCTTACTGTAGGGGGGACGTGACTTGCTGTGACATATCACTGATCGTGTTCCCGATGACAGGGAACACGATCAGTGACAGTGTCACTAGGCAGAACGGGGAGATGTTGAGTTAACACTAACATCTCCCCATTCTATCTCTCCGTTAGACTATCGCGGGTATGCCTGCGGGACCCATGGGCGCATTTAACGGAGACTGAAGCCCTGTACACACGACCGGTTTTCCTGCCAGGAAAACTGCCAAGAGATCTTTTGGCCAGGAAAACCGGACGTGTGTATGATTCTTCACAGTTTTCCCGACAGAAAAAGTGCCGGGAATCCCGGTGGGAAAATAGAGAACCTACGGCCGGGATTCCTGGCCAAAGCTCTCCCTGCAGTTTTTCAGATGGGAAAACCTCTCGTGTGTACACAGGGGAAGTTACAGGTTCTCGGTTTTCCCATTGGGATTCCCAGCGGACTTTATACCGCCGGGAATCCCGGTCGTGTGTACAGGGCTTAAGTCAAACCCCTTCCATTCAATTGTCAAATAGCCAAACTTAAATGCCAATATAGGCAACAGTAATTTAACAGCTGAATGGAAATACATGAAACTTTGTTTTAGGAAGGGGCAGGGTGTAGTCTCAAATTTTCCAAATGTCGAAGCCCAATCTGCAGCCTGGATCTACAGTGGGATAGCAGGGGCTCCACAGTGACACAGAGCTCAATTCTGCAAAATAAACAGAAACTTGCAGGCAACACAAGATTCCTGCAAATCAGCAGTGTTCACGTTATTATGTTCTAGCAATGGAATAATGTTCATTGAATCTGCATCATGAGGATATTCAGAAAGTGGTATACCAAGATATTTAACGGAACCAGTGTATTTAAGAGGTAATTAACTTTGATTAGATGTGGGTGGAAAAGAGTCAATTCGAAAAATGTACAATTTGGTTTAATTGTTTTGTACGAGTTTCAGTGATTTCCTGTGGACTATAAGAAGCCAGTGCGAAGAGTAATAATAAATTAACTCATGTAGAGCGCTACTCCGGGAACCTACCCCCTATTAGGACTTTTTGATCAACTTGTAAACCAAGTAATTCCTCATAATCAACAATATATGAAGAAATAATGCATATGAGCATATAATGAGTAATAATAAATCAACTGGTGTAGAGTGCTACCCAGAATTGGGGAACCTACCCCCTTTTAGACTTTGTGATGTATGTATTATTTATTCATATATAGTTGATTATTAGGAATTACTGTATATACTCAAGTATAAGCTGACCCGAATATAAGCCGAGGCACCTAATTTTACCACAAAAACTGGTAAAGCGTATTGACTCGAGTAAGCCTAGGGTGAGAAATGCAGCAGCTACTGTAAGTGGGAAAGAGGGTCAACAATGCCCATCTGCAGCCTCATTGTGCCCATTTTCAGCTTCACTGTGCCCATTTGCAGCCTCACTGTGTCCATCTGCATGCCTCAGCCTCACTTTGTCCATCTGCATGTCTCAGCCTCACTGTGCCCATCTGCATGCCTCAGCCTCACTGTCCCCATTTGGAGTCTCACTGTGTCCATCTGCATGCCTCACTGTGCCTCACTGTGTTCATCTGCATGCCTCACTGTGCCTCACTGTGTTCATCTGCATGCCTCACCAATCTCCCTACCTGGTCTACCGGCGCTGTGTCCATCTGCAGCCTTATGATCTCCGCCTTGTGATATGCAGAAAGTCGGCGGCCATGTAGTGTAACACAGCCCACCTCCTGCTTGTCTGTGTCTGTGACGGAACACTGACTCATTTTCCCAGCACTGAGTCAGTGTTCCGCCTATCACAGATGAGGAGGAGGCGGGGCTTTGTTTCATTCCACGGCCGTCGACTAGGTTGACGTCACAGCGCTGGGAGATCCGGCTTACGAGGCTGCATGGACACTGAGCTGAGGGGGTTATTTTTAGCACAAAAAAATTGCTGAAAAATTTGGCTTATGCCGCGTACATAAGATCAGAAATTCTGACAAGAAAACCGTGGATTTTTTCTGACGGAATGTTGGCTCAAACTTATGTTGCATACACACGGTCACAGAAATCTTGTCGGAAATTCCGACCGTCAAGAACGTGGTGACATACAAGACATATGACGAGCCAAGATCAATGAAGTTCAATAGGCAGTTTGGCTCTTCTGCTTGATTCTGAGAATGCATGTTTTTTTTGCTCGTCGAAATTGCATACAGACAAGTGGATTTTCCGATAGGAACTTTTTCCGTCAGAAAAATAGAGAACCTGCTTTCAATCTTTTTTTCGACAGCAAAAGTCTGATGGAGCACACACATGGTCTGGATTTCCAACCAAAAGCTCACATCAACCTTTTCTTGTCAGAAATTTGGGTAGTGCTCTGCACGAGTTAATTTATAGTCAAGGCCAGGGCAGCCATCACAAATTTTGGGGCCCCTTACACAGCTTTAGGCAGGGCCCCCCTGGAGCAGAGAACCGGGGGGTGCTGACAAAAATAAAAACAAGTCTAATCTCTTCTTGCAAGATAATAAGTGTGGGGGGGGCCCTTACAGGTGTAATGTAAAAAAAACGGGAGGGGACTGTAAGGGGCCCTGGGGACCATTGGGCCCCTTACAGTTGTAATGCAAAAAATAAATAAATAATAATTTAAAAAATGGGAGGGGGCAAGCCGGGCCTGTAAGGGACTCTGGGGACCATCGGGCCCCTTACAGGTGTAATGCAAGAAAAAGGGAGGGGGCCGGCCGGGCCTGTAAGGGGCTATGGGAACCATTGGGTCCCTTACAGGTGTAATGCAAAAAAAAATAATAATAATAATTAAAAAAACGGGAGGGGGGCAAGCCGGGCCTGTAAGGGGCTCTGGGGACCATTGGGCTCCTTACAGGTGTAATGCAAAAAAAAGGGAGGGGGGCCAGCCGGGCCCCTTACAGGTGTAATGCCTGTACCCCCCTGATGGCGGCCCTGGTCAAGACACATCGCTTTATTAGAGCAGCGACCGATAACCTGCACATATTATCCATATATTACATGCCATTAGCAAGGGAATACATATATTTATTTGGTTTAGTTCAAAGAGTAATAACGACCACAAAAAATATAATTATAGCAAAAAAAGCAACAACAATACTAATATTAATATTAATAATAATATCAACAACTGTGGTATATCCAAAGTAGATCAAGTGATAGGTTCTCTTGACAATAATACCTATATGAAAAATAAGAGGAAAAAAGCAACAGTAACAATATCTTCACAAAAATTTTAGGTCAACAGTTTCCTACCTATGAGGATTCAGCGTCTAAGCAAATAGCCGCTTATTCTATCAATCCCAAATGTTAGCAAGAATCTAACAAAGTTTATTACAACTCTTCAAACTTGTAATATTGGCCTTTATGATAATCATATAATTTTGGGAAAGGAAAAAAATAAATAAAAACACTAAGCATTTCTGTTGTTGGAACAAAAGAAAATTACACTCCCATTACTGAAATATAATCAGCTTAGGCTTGGTCTTATGTGTATTTTTATATGATTATCCGCAGGATATATTAGATAAATATCTACAAGTATGTCCTTTGAAATGCCTCCTCTAATCTTGCTCTGAATACCTAACAAGATTTCCTTTTTTCTATTTTCCAATGAGTTTTGGGGGTTATTAAGAAATATTACTCAAGTACATCCCTGCACAACTTGTGTTGTTTTCGGTGTTTTATTTTTATGTAATTACACAGCGCACTGACAGCTGCATATCACAGAGAGAATAAAGAGATTAGGCTTTCTCTACAGCACTGCCTTTACAAGAAAATTTACAAAATGTGGAAATGAACTACAGAAGAGTAATGCAGTAATGTAGGATATAATCTAATAGTCGGTTTAGGCTGAAGTTTTTATTTATTTATTTATTTGTTATTGTTGATTAAAGTCTACTTCGCTCGAGTGCCAGTGGTTTGAATAACCCCTTTAGGAGCAGACATATATTTTTGCCCCTATGGAAAGAGAGTCAACAGACTTTTTTTGTTTTTGTTTTTTTCTCCCTGATTGCTAAGTGCTCAGGGTGAAGCGTAGCAATTTGTCTCTGTCTACCCTTTGGCAGTAATTTTGGCTACATACACGGCAATCCAATCGTTCAACCCACTTTTTAGTTATGCTTTTGTTAAAATTGATAAAGGTTTGTTAGCTTCTGCTCTCTCTTTTATTCAAATTTTTGGCAGTCAGATGGAACAAATTTTGATAAACCGAGGCAACAAATCTGTCCGAATTTGGTCAGAAATCTCGGCATTTTTTTTCCTAAGTGACTTTTATTTTGTTAAAGCTTAATGCTCCATGCACACATTTTTTTAAGCTCCTAGAAGCTGGTATTACTGTACATACCTCCCAACCTTTGAACTTTCCAATGAGGGACACTTAAGGGAAGGGACAATCTGCGGCATGTGCTGCAGCAAAATGCGGGTGTGTAATGCACAAAACACAGGGTCGGGAGTGTGTAATGCACAGAATGTAGAAGTCAGGAGTGTGTAATGCAAAGAAGTCAGGGGTCAGGAGTGTGTAATGCACAAAATGCAGTGGTCAGGAGTGTTCGGAGTCTGCATTTTTTTTACTACATTCTTTTACTACATAAAGAGTGCAGGGTTTGCAGGGTGTGCTACATAAAGAGTACAGAGTTTGCGGGGTGTGCTACATAAAGAGTGCAGAGTTGTGGGGTGCTCTACGTACAGAGTGCAGGGTTCCGGGATGCGCTACGTACAGAGTGCAGGGTTGAGGGGTGCGCTACATACTGAGTGTAGGGTTTAGGGACGCGCTATGTACAGAGTGAAAGGTTGAGGGGTGCATTAAATACAGAGTGCAGGGTTGCGGGGCATGCTACGTAGAGAGTGCAGGGTTTTGGGGTGGGGAAAGGGAGGGTAGGGGGAGAGGGGGGTAGAGTGAGAGGGGGAAGAAGGGGTAGAATGTGGGGGAGGGGAGAAGGGGAGGGGAGAGGAGGAGGGAGGGATGTGAGAGAGATCCTAGTACATTCCATGCAGTTGGGAGGCCTGTTCGTCTAGCTGGGTGAGGACAGGAGGTCACAGAGCTGCTCCATCCAGCGGATCTCTTTGCTGCTGTCCCTGGCCGTCTGCATCTTCTGCCCACCCGTCCTAATTTTCTGGTCAGCCTGTCCATTGCTCCTGGGCTGGGGGATCTTCACAGCTCTTCTCCCTACTCCAGGGCAATCGGTTCTGGCTGCCCTTGCGGCTCTTTATCCCCGCTGCCTCCTGGAGCCCTTCGCCAGATGCTGTCCCGCTACCTGCACCTGTTTCCTTTCAGTCTGCATGCTTGCCCAGGGTTGGTCAGGCTGCCCCTGGGGCCACAGAGTGCTGGAGGGGGAGGTGGAGTCAGCAGCGCTGACATGAAGCTGACAAGTGCTGAAACTTGGAATTCACCTTTGGGATGAATTAGAGCTGAGACTGCGAACCAGGCCTTCTCATCGAACATCAGTGGCTGATTTCACAAACGCTCTTTTGGAAGTATAGTCAAACATTCCCATAGACACACTCCTAAAACTTGTGAATGGCCTTTCCAGAAGCTGTTATAGCTGCAAAGGGTGGAGCAACTCAATATTGAACCCTACGGACTAAGACTGGGATGCCATTAAAGTTTATGTGCATGTAAAGGCAGGCGTCACAATACTTTTGACAATATGGGGCCAAATTCAGAAAGACTTACGACGGGCGTATCTGTAGATACGCCGTCGTAAGTCCGAATTCCCTGCCGTCGCAACTTTAAGCATATGCTCAAACTGAGATACACTTAAATGTTGCTAAGATACGACCGGCGTAAGTCTCCTACGCCGTCGTATCTTAAATGCATATTTACGCTGGCCGCTAGGAGCGTGTACGCTGATTTACACCTAGAATATGTAAATCAGCTAAGGGGTTTTCAGGCGTAAAGTTATTCCACCAAATACATGGCGCAGCCAATGTTAAGTATGGCCGTCGTTCCTGCGTCGAAATGTAAAAAAATTACGTCGTTTGCGGAACTCGTCCGTGAATGGGGCTGGCCGTAATTTACGCTCACGTCCAAAGCATGACGGCTTGCCGACGTCATTTGGAGCATGCGCACTGGTATACGTCCACGGACGGCGCATGCACCGTTCATTAAAAACGTCAAATACGTGGGGTCACTAGTATTTTACATAGAACACGCCCCCAACCAGCCTATTTTGAATTAGGCGGGCTTACGCCAGCCCAGTTACACTGCGCCGCCGTAAGTTTCAGTGCAACTTCTATATGAATACAGGACTTGCTGCTCAAACTTACGGCGGCGTAGTGTATCTGAGATACGCTACGCCCGCCTAATTCTACCTGAATCTAGCCCATAGTGTACATTTTTATGAGCTTTGGACATTCTGAAAGCATTATATATAGGCAGCTTTATACACTTTCCTTGTTTGCAAACCTTTCTGTGTTCTGTCATCTTGTAGTCTAAACATCTCCCCCTTTTTTCCCCATAGCAATGGAGGGGAGAAGGTGTTCTGTAGTCTACAGACAGAGAAAACTGGAAAAAATAGGTAATAACAGTTCAGTAGAGGCAGAAAGCACAAGAAGAACTCAGGTATTTCTTAACATAAAGACACTTGCAATGGTATATTTAGAAGAAATTTGTATATTTAGAAGAAAGTATGAGAAGTTCATTGCTATGGTTTCCATGCACTTTAACATTGGAACCTCCATTCCCAGTCTAACTGAGAAGTCATTCCTTGTATTGTTAATTGTACATTGTACTGTGGGATACCGGGAGATTCCCATGGTGCTGTCCCCATGCTGCCACTGCTAATTAAATCAATCAATCAGTGGGAAGTTTTGTTGTTACATTGCTTTCTATCAATCCACAATTTTTACTATTGAATTAATGCAAATTTACATTGTTATTCCTCTATAATTGTTTTACCCTTTGTTCATTTCTACCAAAACACACCAGTCAGGGAAAACATTCATCTTCTTGCCATGGTTCTCTGATGGCATCATCAGAAGGCTGAAGACCCTCATCATGATGACTATTGCAAATCATTGCTGTTGATGTATTTTCATATCAAACACTTGAACCCTACCCTACACAAAAAAAAAGATTCTTTGTTGTTTATGTAATTCCAGCCCCCCCTAGGACACATTTAACTCCTTCCTCGCCCCCAAGTGGTTAACCCCTTCCCTGCCAGTGTCATTTACACAGTAATCAGTGCATGTTTATAGCACTGATCGCTGTATAAATGACAATGGTCCCAAAAAAGTGTCAAAAGTGTCCGATGTGTCCGCCAGGGCTCAAGTCCTGCGGGAACGCGTGGGAACGGAGTCCCTGCACTTTTTTCACAGCAGGAACGCAGTTCCCTTTGCAGGACTAGAGCCGCCCGAGCCAATCCTTCACTAAGCGGTGATGCCCAGCTCGAGTCACTGTCAGGGGCAGGCGAACCTTAGTAATCCTTTATGTTCCCAGGAGACATCGTGGAGGTCTGCCACCAGTTTTCGCGGGATTTAGAAAGAACTTTTCTTTCTAAATCCCGCGATAACTCGCGGCAGACCTCCGCAATGTCTCCTGGGAACAATGACAAAAGCTCCCAGGAGACATTGCGGCATCGAGGAAGTGATGGAATACCCGCACACTACCCGATAAATCCATATACAGGAAGCGGCCAGTAACATAAAGGATTACTAAGGAACAGTGGATCAAAAAAAAAAAACATGCGGTTTAGTAATTATGCATATGAGTGTATCATTTTTTTTTTTTGGTGGGGGAGTGGATCTTGGGTGGGAGTTCCCACACTTTTTTCCCCAGGACTTGACCCCTGGTGTCCACCATAATGTCGTAGTCACAATAAAAATCGCTGTTCGCCACCATGACTAATAAAAAAATAATTGTAATAAAAATGCCATAAATCTATCCCCTATTGTGTAGATGCTATAACTTTTGCCCAAACCAATCAATTTACGCTTATTGCAATTTTTTTACCAAAAATATGTAGAAGAAGACGTATCGGCCTAAACTGAGGAAAAAATTAGTTTTTTTTCTCAATATTTATTACAGCAAAAAGTAAAAAATGAAAACAGCAGAGGTGATCAAATACCACCACTAGAAAGCTCAATTTTTTCGAAAAGAAAAAAACATGTACATTTTGTTTGGGATTCACATCGCACGACGGTGCAATTGTCATTTAACCACTTAAACCCCGGACCATTTTGTTGCTAAATGACCGGGCCACTTTTTGCGATTCGGCACTGCGTCGCTTTAACTGACAATTGCGCGGTCGTGTGATGTGGCTTCCAAACAAAACTGACGTCCTTTTTTTTCCCACAAATAGAGCTTTCTTTTGGCGGTATTTGATCACCTCTCAGTTTTTTTATTTTTGCGCTATAAACAAAAATAGAGCGATAATTTTGAAAAAAAAAATGTTGTTTCTTTTTGCAATAATAAATATCCCACAAAAAGATATAAAAAAAATATTAATTTCCTCAGTTTAGGCCTATACGTATTCTTCTACATATTTTTGGTAAAAAAAAAATCGCAATAAGCGTTTATTGATCGGTTTGCACAATAGTTATAGCATCTACAAAATAGGGGATAGTTTTATGGCATTTTTATTAATATTTTTTTTTTACTAGTAATGGCGGCGATCTGCGATTTTTATCGTGACTGCGACATTATGGCGGACACTTTTGACACATTTTTGGAACCATTGTCATTTTTACAGCGATCAGTGCTATAAAAATGCACTGGTTACTGTGAAAATGGCACTGGCAGTGAAGGGGTTAACCACTAGGTGGCGCTGTAAGGGTTAAGTGCACCCTAAGGCCTGATTCTTATTGTAGGGGGCGTGACTTGCTGTGACACATCATTGATCGTGTTCCCGATGACAGGGAACGCGATCAGTGACAGTGTCAGCTAGGCAAAATGGGGAGATGTTGTGTTTAGACTAACACCTCTCCATTCTATGTCTCCGTGAGACGATCGCGGGTATGCCCGCGGCGATGGAGTCCACAGGACCCACAGGCGCGCTCACGGAGATTGCGGCGGGCCCGCAACAACTGCTTCTTAAAGGGGACGTATATATGCAAACTTCTGCCTGCCCGTGCCATGCGGCAGACGTATACCTGCGTGCGGCGGGCGGCAAGTGGTTAAAGTGACGCAGTGTCGAATCGCAAAAAATGGCCCGGTCATTGGGCAGCCAAATCCTCCGGGGCCGAAGTGGTTAATTTCAACCTTCAACTTGCACGTATTATGCCCTGTACACACGATCTGTTCGTCTGATGAAAACGAACCGATGGATTTTTTCATCAGATATTCGATGAAGCTGACTTTCATCGGTCTTGCCTACACACCATCGGTTAAAAATCTGATCGTGTCCAACGCGGTGATGTAAAACACAACGACGTGCAGAGAAAAATTAAGTTCAATGCTTCCGAGCATGCGCCGACTTGATTCTGAGAATGCATGGATTTTTGACCAATGGATTTCCCCACAGACGATCGTTTTTTTCTATCGTTTTTTTAACCATACGAAAATTTTAAAACAGGTTCTATTTATTTTCACCGATGGGAAAAAAACTGATGGGGCCCACACACGATCGGTTCGTCCGATGAAAACGGTCCATTGGTCCGTTTTCATCAGACGAACCGATCGTGTGAACAGGGCATTAGCCAAATGAAAAAGTAGTACCGAAAAAAATCGCTGATCGCCGCCATTACTAGTAAAAAAAAAATATTAATAAAAATGCCATAAAACTACCCCCTATTATTGTAAACACTATGGGCCAGATTCACAGAGCAGATACGACGGCATATCTGCTGATACGCCGTCGTATCTGTTGTTCTATCTATGCGACTGATTCATAGAATCAGTTACGCATAGATAGCCAGAAGATTCGACAGGTGTAATTGTTTTACACTGTCGGATCTTACGATGCAGTACCGCGGCCGCCGCTGGGGGGAGTTTGCGTCGTAATACAGCATCGGGTATGCAAATTAGGAGTTACGGCGATCCACGAAGATTTTTCCCGGCGTTACGTCGTCGCGAGTGTTAGATTTCCGTCGCAAAGATAGGGCACCTTTAACATTGTGTAAAAGTACTCCACCATGTTAAAGTATGCCCGTCTTTCCCGTGTCGCTTTTGAATTTTTTTTGAATTTTTTCTTTTTCCCGGCGCAAGTCTTTTTTTCATGTCGCGATTCACAAAACGTCGGCGCGTCGTAATTTCGCGCAAAGCACGTCGGGAAATTTGCGACGGGAGCATGTGCAGTACGTCCCGCACGGGAGCGCGCCTAATTTAAATGGTACCCGCCCCATTTGAATTGGGCCGCCTTGCGCCGGACCTGTTTACGATACACCGCCTGCAAATTTCCAGGTAAGTGCTTTGTCGATCGGGCACTAAATCGGAAAATTTGCGGCGGTGTAACGTAAACGGGTTACTTTATGCTGCACCGCCAGACTGTGAATCTGGCCCTATAACTTTTGCGCAAACCAATCGATAAACGCTTATTGCGATTTTCTTTTATGAAAAATATGTAGAAAAATACGTATCGGCCTAAACTGAGGAAAAAAATTGTTTTTTTATATATTTGTGGGGGATATTTATTATGGTAAAAAGTAAAAAATATGTTTTTTTTTTCAAAATTGTCGCTCTATTTTTGTTTATAGCGCAAAAACTAAAAACCGCAGAGGTGATCATATACCACCGAAAGAAAGCTCTATTTGTGGGAAAAAAATTACGTCAATTTTGTTTGGGAGCCCAGTTGCACGACCGCGCAATTGTCAGTTAAAACGACGCAGTGCCGAATCGCAAAAGTGCTCTGATCTTTGACCAGCAATATGGTCCGGGGCTTATGTGGTTAATATATTGTAAGGATATCAGTAAAGAAGTGATGTTATTTTCATTATGTACTATAAAATATCATTGTCAGTTTAGGAATACTGATATGTTTCCTTTTTCTCTTTTTTTTTTGTTGCAATGTCATCATACGTTCAGAGTGTTGTAGCATTTCTCTTCCCTGGACATGGGTGCTCTGTCACATGAAAAATGACATTCATTGTGTGGGCGACAGAGCTATTTAGCAATGACAAACTGTGAAGCAAAACTATTACTAGTCTTCCAAACTCTATATTGGGGACGGAGATGGTAAAAGAAGGTGACTGAGCAAGGAGAAGAGAGAGCTGTATATCTTCTAAATAGGAACACGGTGATCTCTTAATAGTTAAAACATCCTTTACAAAGGGAAGATGGATAAACCTCCAGCAGCACCTATTCTTTGCAATTGCTCGAAACAAGTCAGTTTTCCCATTACTGTCAGTACATGGGGATAATCTAGTTTTCTTTGGTGTCAGCAAGAAATGGATTTGTTTCTGGGGATAAAAGCTGTCTGTGTTAGGATCAAGACACATGGGGTTATTTTGTAACAGGTGCAGAGTTGCAGAAATGGAGTCGCCTATAGCACTCAGCAATTAGCCCTCATTGGCCTAGTGCCAGAAAAAAAAACATGTAAGAAGTAATCTAGCTGGTTGCTATAAGCAACATTTAAAGCCATACACAGGGCTGTCTTAACCACTTAAGACTCGGACCTTTAGGCTGCATTCACACTGTAACGCCGCGTACGCGGCATATTTTGCCGCGATTTTTAACTTTTTTTTTTTTTTTAACAAGACATTTACATTGATGTCTATGGCCGAACGCCAATGCCGCCTGAAAAAAAGGGTCCGGGACTTGTTTTCAGGCCGCAGGCGTATGACGTTTCGGCGTTCGGCGTGAACCATCTCATAGACATCAATGCAAATTCGCCCCTCCAGCGGAACGGGCGTCGCGCTTCAGGTGTGAATGCAGCCTTAGGCAGCTAAAGGACCTGCCCAGTTTTTGTGATTCAGCACTGCGTCGCTTTAACTGACAATTGCGCGGTCGTGCGACGTGCTTCCCAAACAAAAGTCCTTTTTTTCCCCACAAATAGAGCTTTCTTTTGGTGGTATTTGATCACCTCTGTGGTTTTTATTTTTTGCGCTATGAACAAAAATAGAGCGACAATTTTGAAAAAAAATCAATATTTTTTACTTTTTGCTATAATAAATATCCCCCAAAAATATATAAAAAAATGTTTTTCCTCAGTTTAGGCCGATACGTATTCTTCTACCTATTTTTGGTAAAAAAATCGCAATAAGCGTTTATCGATTGGTTTGCGCAAAATTTATAGCGTTTACAAAATTGGAGTTTTTTTGCATTTTTATTAATTATTTATTTTGTACTACTAATGGCGGCGATCAGCAATTTTTTTCGTGACTGCGACATTATGGTGGACACATGGGACAATTTTGACACATTTTTGGGACCATTGTCATTTTCACAGCAAAAAATGCATTACAAATGCATTGTTTACTGTGAAAATGACAATTGCAGTTTGGGAGTTAACCACAAGGGGGCGCTGAAGAGGTTAGGTGTGACCTCATTTGTGTTTCTTACTGTAGGGGGTTGTGGCTGTAGGTGTGATGTCATTAATTGTGTTTCCCTATAAAAGGGAACAGACGATCAATGACGGCGCCACAGTGAAGAACGGGGAAGCTGTGTTTACACACAGCTCTCCCCGTTCTTCAGCTCCGGGGACCGTTCGCGGGACTCCAGGAGCAATCGGGTCCGCGGGTCCCGCAGTCACAGAGCTTCGGACCGGGTCGTGGGCGCATGCCCGCGACCCACGGCTGGGCACTTAAAGAGGACATACCTGTCCTGCTTGTGCCCAGCCGTGCCATTCTGCCGACGTATATGTGCAGGAGGCGGTCCTTAAGTTGTTAATGAGAGGGCACATCTGGGCACTGCCCAGGGACCCCAGCTGCACGGGGGGCCCCTGCACTTTCCCCAAAGCAGTTGGTCCTTGAGCCCACGCTGCCCCGAAATTGGGGGCCCCGTGATGGCACTGAGACTGATGGATACACAGGGGAGGCAGGCTGGCAGCGGTGCGCCGTGCTGTGCAGAACAATACCTATATTTTCACAGCCAGCAGAAAGGGGCGGGGCCGTAGCGCCAGTGATGCTCTGACACCGCCCCATGCAGCTTGAATGCTCGGGACTCGAATCCTGCGGGGTAGGAGTTGGAGTGGGAACTGCTGAGTCGGCAGTACAGAGACCCCACCTGCAGAAGAAGCATTGTGGATGGTGTCATGGTGAACCCAGATGTCCAGCACTGTTTGATTACAAGCTTAGAATGCCCAGAGTGACGCTCCCTCCTCCGCCCCTCCTTCTGCCTGCTTGATTGGTATAGGTGAGTCCAGTGCTGGAAGTGGGCACATAGCCAAAAGTTTACATGCACTGTATCGCCACTGGAACATGGGGGTACTACATGAATGGAATAATGGTGCTGGGGGATAACAAGGGTGCACGGGGAAAAACAATGCTGAGGGGGGATCTGGGGTGTATAGGGGGTAGCAATGCTTGGGGTAGCTTGGGTGGCTATAGTGCTAGAGGTATCAGGGATGTGTAGGGGTATCAGGGATGTAGTGGGGTCACAATATAAGGGGTATCTTATGGTATATGGTTACAGTGCTGGGGGGGATATCTGGGGTGTAGAGGGATCAGAGTGCTGGAGGGATATCTGGGGTGTAGAGGGGTCAGAGTGCTGGAGGGATATCTGGGGTGTAGATGGGTCAGAGTGCTGGGGGGATATCTTGGGCGTAGAGGGGCCAGAGCATTACTTTGCCCAGGGGCCCATGATGCTATTAAGATGGCCACGGTCACACTGGAGGTTTTATCCCTCCATGATCTTGTTGCTATAAGTTCTGTAGCACATACCGTATTTTTCGCTCCAAAAGACGCACCTAGGTTTTAGAGGAGGAAACAAGAAAAAAATATTCTGAACCAAATGGTGTGCAACAATATTTACCAGTGCCCATAAAATGCAGCCTGACCAGTGCCAATCAAATGCTCTCAGCTGCCCACGACGCCGTCCTCAGTGAGGGGATCAGGAAGTGAAGTGTTGCGGCTTCAGTTCCCAGTTCTTTACTGCGTATGCACGAGTCGCGCTGTGCGTCCTCACTGGTCCCTGCTGTCTTCTGCGACCAGAAGACAGCGGTGGTGGGGTGATCCCGAAGATTTTGCGGGGGTCTATGCCCAGAAGTGGGTGCAAATACCTGTATTATACAGGTATCTGCACCCCCTCCCCCCTGAAAGGTGACAAATGTGACACCAGAGGGGGGGGGGTTTCGGTATCGGGACCGATACCGAGTATTTGCAGGAGTACTTGTACTCCCGCAAATACCCCCGATGCCTAAATAGAATACTTGCCCCCCCCGCCGCCGCTGCCGCCATATATCGCAAATCCGCCGCTGCCGCGTTAATCACCGTGCGGCGAACATTACAGGCACCTTTAGTTTGAATAGCTGTTTTGCCCGCCGCGCCGTGTATAGACACTCCCCCTTGGACGGATCTGTCCAATCCCGAGCAAGGGGGAGTGTCCTTTACACGGCGTGGCAGGGAAAACAGCTATTCAAACGAAAGCTGCCTGTAATGTTCGCCGCACGGTAATTAACGCGGCGGCCGGGGCATCATCATTAGGTATGGGGGACATGGCTGCATATGTTTGGGGACATGGCTGGATATATGTGGGGGGACATGGCTGCATATATGTGGGGGACATGGCTGCAATATGTTTGGGGACATGGCTGGATATATGTGGGGGACATGGCTGCAATATGTGGGGGGACATGGCTGCAATATGTGGGGGGACATGGCTGCATATATGTGGGGGGACATGGCTGCATATATGTGGGGGGACATGGCTGCATATATGTGGGGGACATGGCTGCATATATGTGGGGGACATGGCTGCATATATGGGGGACATGGCTGCAATATGTGGGGGGGCATGGCTGCATATGTGGGGGGACATGGCTGCATATATGTGGGGGGACATGGCTGCATATATGTGGGGGGACATGGCTGCATATATGTGGGGGGACATGGCTGCAATATGTGGGGGGACATGGCTGGATATATGTGGGGGCACATGGCTGGATATATGTGGGGGGACATGGCTGCATATATGTGGGGGACATGGCTGCATATATGTGGTGGACATGGCTGCATATATGTGGGGGATATGGCTGCATATATGTGGGGGACATGGCTGCATATGTGGGGGGACATGGCTGCATATGTTTGGGGACATGGCTGCATGTGGGGGGGACATGGCTGCATATGGGGGGGACATGGCTGCATCTGTGGGGGGACATGGCTGCATTTGGGGACACATTTTAAAAAAAGTATCGTATTCGGTATCGGCGAGTACATAAAAAAAAGTATCGGTACTTGTACTCGGTCCTAAAAAAGTGGTATCGGGACAACCCTACTCACAACGCATGCGCTGCTGATGTCAATGGCTGCAAGCAAAGTGAATATCTCTTAAATCGTATAGGTTTAGGAAATATTCATTATACCTACTGGTAAGCCTTATTATAGGCTTGCCTGTAGGAAAAAAATTTAAAAAGTGGGTATAAAACCACTTTAAGTGGTTAACCATGCCTCTTCAGGCCCCATTTCACTGCTTGTAGAATGTGATCACAGTTCTTGCCTCGGGGTGACCCAGTTTTTTTTGCAATCCTAGCAATGTCCGTACTAAGGCTGTGTTCTAACACAAGTTAGATTTCGTTTTATTGGGCCCAGGAGCCTGAGATACAACATATCTCATCCCTCTTTAACAAGAAACTACCGAGCTGAATGCCTGAATGGCTGCCTTCATTGGGTTAACAGGTTATTGCACAAAATGGCAACAATCCTTTGAAAATTATACTTTATTCAAGGACAACAATATAAAATATTTTACATATTTGCAACTACTAAAATAATGTTTTTTCTCTTGATGAATTAATATACCAATATTGAATTTTCCCGTCCTGATTACTTCTTTGGACATACGGTTTGTAGGCTCTGGCAGTCATATTATGAATATAATTGTGTAAGTGACATTAAAAGCCACCATTAAATGAAAGGTCATTAAGAGTGAGAGTGATTGGTAATGACGGTGACTCCGCTGTGTTAGAATGGTGATTGCAATAAAAATATTTTAAGCATTCACCTTAAATAGAATCTATGGTCTTTTTCATTTGATCAAGATGTGCTAATTATTCAAATACCTTGTTTTAATTAAGTATTTTGATTATATTTGTACAGATACTGGAATGAAGTAGGATGGAAACTACTTTTGCTCATTTCTTAAAGGTGTACTCATATAAAATAGAAACTTAGAGGCAGATCCACTTAGATCGGCGCTTCTCTCCGCCGGGCGTATCATATCTAAGATACACTACGCCGCCGTAACTTTTTTCGAATCCTCAAAGAATTTGCGCCATAAGTTATGGCGGCGTAGTGTATCATTGGCGGCGTAAGGGCGTGGAATTCAAATGGCTGTGATGGGGGCGTGTTTTATGTAAATACGCCGTGACCCGACGTAAACAACGTTTTTTTGAACGGCGCATGCGCCGTCCGTGGAGGTATCCCAGTGCGCATGCTCAAAATTAAACCAGAACAAGCCAATGCTTCCGACGGTGACGTCATTCTACGCAAATCCCTATTCGCGAACGACTTACGCAAGCGACATAAAAAATTCAAACTTTGACGCGGGAACGACGGCCATACTTAACATTGATTACGCCACCATATAGCAGTTTTAACTATACGCCGGAAAAAGCCGAACGCAAACAACGTAAAAAAATGCGCCGGCCGGATGTACGTTCGTGGATCGCCGTAACTAGCTAATTTGCATACTCGACGCGGAATGCGACGGAAACGCCACCTAGCGTTCGGCGGAAAAAATGCACCTAAGATCCGACGGCGTACTAAGACGTACACCTGTCGGATCGATCCCAGATTCCGTCGTATTTTGTTTTGTAGATACAAAACAAAGATACGACGCGGGAAATTTAAAATTACACGGCGTATCAATAGATACACCGGCGTAATTCTTTTGTGGATCTGCCCCTTAAAGTGTTACTAAACCCAGGACCCTGCATTCACTATATCTGGTCTCCAACAGTACACAGAACATGGAAATATAATTATATTAGCAAAAATAAACTGCTAAATACCTTTTCTCATCAGCAGTGTATAGCAGTCTTGTGACTTATATCAGTGTCCAGCCAAGCACTGGTTAAAGCTTGTAGGAGTTTTCTGACTGTCTCATGAGACTGTAGGAGCCCTGGCCCTCTGTCTAGACAGTGCTGTTTGACCCTGTACTGATCACATGTACTCTCCCAAAAAAAAAAACATCTCTAGCAATACACACTAAACTGAGCATGTGCAGCCTGACTTCATAGGCTCTGTTTTAGCAGAAAATGATCAGGGGACAGTGGAAGGAAGGGAGGATCTATGCATAAAGGATCAAACAGCCTTTATACACAAGGATTAACCCCTTAGGTTCCACAGTGAGTATAACAATCATAAACAGAAAAGTCAGTGCTACTACCCATACACCACATACATAGCAGAGCTCCCGATCCACAGTCGCTGGCTGAGTAGAGTAATGAGGAAAAAATCATCTGCACTCCGGTTGTTGCTCTTTAAAAAATCCTTGTTTTTATTGACAAGCCACAGTGAACAAACGCAAATGAAAACAGTTGACACGTTTCAGCCTATAATTCCTTAGCATGCTTTACTGCATATGCACACAGATTTTACTGTTGTGGATTTAGTAACGCTTTAATTTCGAAGCAGGCACTGCTGTACTGCATTAGTCCACACCAGTCCCCATGGTCATTAATCTGTAAACCCCACCTTTTACTGTCAGAGAGGGGTTCCCAATCCCATCCATTGTAGTCTTAAACAGCCAGCTGGTTGAGGAAATAATAAAACATTTCAACGTGGCGTGAAACACAATTTAAGATCATGCACAGAGCCTACTACCCATTCCGCATCAACAAAGTAGACCCAACTCAAGAGCAATGCCCCTGGTGCTCCCTACCTCGCCCCACGTTGTTACACCGTCTCTGAGACTGCACAGCCATCACCACCTACTGAGACTCTGCACTTGCCCACATCTGCAAAATCAATAAAACACGGATTCCAAAAGATCGTTTACTATGTTACCTCTTCAACTGCATTGGGACACTTAAATATTCCACAGTGGGCCCATCTATGTCTCTGGGCTGCTTGCAGGACTATTATGTCCCACTAGCTTTCACCAACACCACCCACTCTACCGGTAGTGAAAAGAGCTATGCTATCGCTCTTCTGCTTAGAGAGGCTGGACACATTACACTGAACTTTCGTTCTACCTCAAGCTTCTTCACGAGATGGCGTAAATATATAGAGGCCACATTAACCCAGAAAGTCTTACCAAAAGTCATGCAATCATTCCGCTATACTGACTGGTATTTGAAAAGAGATTTCACCGATTCACTGGGCAACTTCAAAGTATCCAATTTATCTGACCCCTCTACCTTTCTACCGCCATAGGACATCCACTGACTCCTGCAGCTCTATGACGTCCATGACTCTCTTATATCTAAAACGAATAACTCCCGTAGTTATTATTGTTATGGCTAGGCCATTATATGAGATCATCAGTTATCCGTATCCAAACCATGCTTCCACTCCTGAGGGTATCATGGTATAAGTTATCACTTCTGTATGTATCACAGTGCTTTTACATTGTTGTATAGGTAAATATGACTCACCTATTCCACCCCCCCCCACTCCCCCTATTCAGAACTTCACCTCCTTTGTTGAACTGATGACGTGGCAACATGAAAACGTACGTCGAGGTGCCTGGTTACGCACAATCACGCACTTCCGGTCCCGCTGGCTCTCTGGATCCGAGAGTTGGAACGCACGCCAGCTTCCCCAGCGTGGAACATTCTCCACAACATTGCAACGCTCCTTAGCCTCAGTGCTGGGACTAAGGCACCAACAAAAGTAAGGGGCCACTTGGCGATGTATGGTTTTATATTTTTACATTAAACGGTATTATACTATGGTGGTCTCCCTTTCTCTCTGTTCAGTTCTCTGACATTTCGAGTCTGGCTGTATCAAGGGAATTAGAGCCGCGCATGGAATTCTGAAGTATCGGTCTTGTGACCCAAAGCTTTTTTGACCTCTTTTTAATTAAACAGGTCAACATCTTGTGGTAAGGAGCCATCCTTTTTGTGCACATTTGGGGTGAATTCTGGTCTTGGTGGAGGTGGAAACCCCTGTTATTGCACCTCAAGCACTTCTTTTGAGCCCAAGCACTATTGAACACGGACTTATGTGAATGGACTTTATTCATTTATTTGTCTATTGGTGGTGACATCCACTACCTCTTTCATTGGTTTATTATTGCAATTTAATTATTTATTGTTCACCTTATGTTGGTATATCATCTACAATTTATATATTTATTTATTAATTCAATATTATTTATTTAAATATCACCTTCTAGCACCCCCTATCTTTCACTTTGTTCACATATATATATATATATATAACTGCTTTAGCGCTATTGTACTCTATATAATTGTACTATGAAAAACCTAATAAAAAAATAAACAAAAAAATTAAAAATTAAACTCCTGAGCTAAATCTCTCTCCTTTTAACCCATGTGGGTCAAATCATGTTTTCAAACCAGGTGCAAAGGAGGCATTGTAGCCCCCCAAAAAGTATTTGATTATTTGCTTTGGATATCTACGATAAAATACAAAATTGGGATCCCTACTCCTGATCATTAACATCACAAGCTGAACTATGAACCAGTGGGTATCAAGGTTACAGCAAAGGTCATGGTGGTCTTGGTTGTTCCCAAGGCAGATGCCTCTGTTGCCTTCCCCTTGTCCTGGTTCTGCTTGCTTCTATACATCCTCTATCTGCAGCACAATTATACACATTGTAGGTAATAAAAGTGTTATACACATTTGACGGCCTTTTAATGTCAATAGAGCATATTTCTGGCTTAACAGATCTCATTTTATTAACTCATATCCTCTTTAGCCTTTCTTCATCCATTTAAAAGGCTTACTTAATCATACATTATAATGCCCCCGCCTCAATAAAGGCATGTATCTCTTTAGCATCAATACAGAAGGTTAAGAGCATTAACATTATGTAAATATACCCTTTAAGCACTGTTTAATATTTATCTTTCATAGACTGCCAAATCAAGCCCGTTTGACATTTATTGACAGCAGTAATACATTGCTTGCTAAAGATTTGAGGGGGAAAAAAACAACTTTATTACCTTAAATGACATTAACAAAGTTTTTATGTTTTTTTTTTTTTTTTTCTTGTTTTGCTTCAGTAGCTTAGTAACAATAATTTATTGCACAGTCTAATTTACGACTTTGTCTTAACCAAGCTTCTTTTTTTATTTTTTTCCTTTTAAATCTGTGCATTTTTAATCAAGACAAAAGGGAGAGATCCACTTACAGCCATTTTCTGTTGCCCAAGCATAGATTTGCTTATCTTCTCGTTGGCATCCTAAGTTCGTCTCACTGTTCTCGGAGATAAGATTAGGGGCCTTGATCCTCTCGCTGTTGGAACAAGACCTCAATTTCTCACTGCTTCTATTTAATCAGTATCCTATTCAAGATGCCACTGTGCTGTCAACAATTGAAAACAAGCTATCCCTCCAACAAGGGGTTAAAATAGATTCTGTGTTGTGCAAATTTCCTTTCCCCTGCACAGTTCCACCTGTATCCTCCATCAAGCAAATTACTTCTGACTTTTAATTTATTTCCCCGGGAAATAGAAAGGTATGGCATAACCAAAGTCAATAGGGAATAAGGAATGAGGTATAATCAGACTGTTCACCAAGTAAGAGGCTCCTCGGCTGTCAGTTTTAATCGATTCTCAAACCACACAATTTACGGAATGCATGACATGTCCTCTCTGCTTTGCGTTTTATTTTGGTCCGGTCTAGTTAATAGCTTCAGCGAGTGACAAGCGACGTTTGATGCAGGGGGTGCCTTAAGCGTATGTCTAGTGGGCTACAAGGCAACGTTATGACACGGCTGCAATATTTACTGTTTAAACACAGTGTAAGCATGATGCATTTTAACCACTTAAGACCCGGACCATTATGCAGGTTAAGGACCTTGCCTCTTTTTGCGATTCGGCACTGCGTCGCTTTAACTGACAATTGCGCGGTCGTGCGACGTGACTCCCAAACAAAATTGGCCTTCTTTTTTTTTCCCCACAAATAGAGCTTTCTTTTGGTGGTATTTGATCACCTCTGCGGTTTTTATTTTTTGCACTATAAACAAAAATAGAGCGACAATTTTGAAAAAAAAAGCAATATTTTTTTACTTTTTGCTATAATAAATATCCCCCAAAAAATATATAAAAAAAAACATTGTTTATCCTCAGTTTAGGCCGATACGTATTCTTCTACCTATTTTTGGTTAAAAAAAAACACGCAATAAGCGTTTATCGATTGGTTTGCGCAAAATGTATAGCTTTTACAAAATAGGGGATACTTTTATGGCATTTTTATTGTCTCCTGGGACTCAAGTGATTAACCACTACAGTGCAGAGCCTCTTTCTGAGATTTGGAGTTTACCAGTAAAAAAAAAAATTTTTTTGCTAGAAAATTACTTATATAATGTTTTTTCAAACACCCTAGAGAATAAAATGGTGGTACTTAGAGCATTATATATAATGTTTTTTCAAACACCCTAGAGAATAAAATGGCAGTTGTTGCAATACTTTCTGTCACACCATATTTGCGCAGCGGTCTTACAAGTTCTCCTGAACTCTGCCTGCATTGATCCTGGCTTGCCTTTGACCACGCTTCTGCCTATTTCTCTTGCTGCTGCTCCATCGATCTGTTAACAACTTTGCCTGCATCCTGACGTTGCTTCTGCCTACGCATCTGCACCTGATCTGTCTGCCTGTGTATGACCCATTCGTCTGACTCTGCTTCATCGCTGCTGGACTGCCTGCTGTGAACCCCCTGCCTATATTCCACTGGTGTACATCCGGCATTCCTGCTCCACTGCAATCTACTGATGGTCTCAGTCTGCCCTGTCTCCTGCTCACTGGTGTCCACCCGCCACTCCTGCTCCACTGCAGTCCACTGACGGTCTTCCCCTGCTTGATCCTGAGCATTCCGCTAGCAAGACTAATAGGAACTCATGCCACTCTGTACTCCTGCGCTACCTGTCTGCTCTATAAGGGGCCTGAGTCAGAGGTGTAAGAGGCCTTCCTCATCGTATCAGGCTCTTCTACCAGGTACAAGCACAACCTCTTGTTGCCAGAGAACGATAATATATGTTTGTACATTTTTATCTACTTGGTGGATATCCCGTAGAATATGTGTGACTCCTGATGAAGTGAACATTGCTTCACGAAATGCGTCAAGTGTTTCAACCAATTATTCTTTTATGTATACATGTTATAATTACTTGTCATTTTTTTGATGTACTCTATGTAATTGTAATAGGATTTCAATAAAATCCTACTTTTTCTACTTTTTCTAGTTTCTACTTTTTTAGAATGTGTTGACCTATTTTTGTTTGGTGCAACTCTTGTTAAAGCCCCATGGGCAACTTTAATGTATGATAGTTCTCATTTATATTTATTGAGCTGCGCCATCATCCATTGTACCATTGCCTTTGTTAAATCATTGATATACCCACCCTCTGACTGTTGGCTTTCATACACCACTTCCCATTTGGAGTTAGCATAGCCCACTCTTTTTTACTGGAGGTAAGGAAAGGTATTCTAAAAGGAATTTCTATTATTATTTTATATCCCTTGACTAATCTGTAATTGAGAACACCAGTTCAACTTGAAGACATGATACACTGAATTAAAGATTTTGAGATAAATAAGTGACAGCACTGATGGGAACAATGTTGAGGTTGCAGTCATTGCAGAAGCCTTGCATTTTTGCAGGGTACTGATATGCAAGGAGTTCCTTTTTTTAGTTGAAAATATGCAGGTTACCTTGCAGGGCAGACGGGCTCAAATCTTCCTTGATTGTAAGTACTGCGAGACAGTTATTATCATTTGAAAGCCTTGTACTATTGCCAGCACACACAGAATACTAATGATTACACAGTCACTGTATATGAAAGTAAGGAATATGTTACCCACTATGCAGAAAGAAATTGTGTAATTTCAATCTTTTTATTAGAAATTCTGCAAAAAGAATGAGTTTTATTTTAATGCTTAGTAAAAAGTATTTTTTTTTTTTTATGTAAACAAGAACTACAGAAGAAGGGCTCCAGTCTCTAGCAAGCAATTCATATTTGCTTCTGTTTACTAACTTGCACTACTTTATAATTACAAATAAATAAAAAACAACACAAAATCCGAACCCAATTTAAGTCTATAGAAGGCAAAATAAAAATAAAAAGGCATAGATAACTGGGCATTGCTATAAATGACGTTTACCAATGCAATAAAACATATTTAAAAATATTTTTCAGCAGTGGGAGCATCTTTTAATGCGCCTTAACAGCGGCTTTCTGAACAGGCCATTTTTTACGAAATGTCTTTAACGGACAATTGCGCGGTCGTGCGACACTGTACCAAAATAACATTTCTTTCTTTTAAAAGTATTTGAAAACCTTTGCGTTTTTTTATTTTTTGCGCTATGAACAAAAAAAATGCATTTTTTTTTTACTTTCTGTTATAGAATATATCCAATACAAACATTTAAAAAATCAAATGTCTTCATCAATTTAGGCCAATGTGTATTCTGCTACATATTTTTGGAAAAAAATCCCAATAAGCATATATTGATTGGCTTGCGGAAAAGTTATAGCATCTACAAACTATGGAATATTTTTATTTATTTTTATTTATACATTTTTTTTACTAGTAATCAGCAACTTATAGCAGGACTGCGATATTGCGGCAGACATTCTGACACCTTTGATACTTTTTGAGAACCAGTAACACTAATACAGTGATCAGTACTAAAAATATGTCACTGCACTAATGACACTGGCTGGGAAGTGGAACTGTGTGCCTAGCCAATGTTTTACTAAACTGTGGGCGTTGCTTTTACTAGGGGAAGTTCCTAGTCCATGCTTTACAGGGACACGTGATCCATGCCTTACCTCCTGTCAGAACGGTAATCGGCAGATTGCAGTTATGTCTCCCTGGCTGATGATCAGCGGGTGCCAGTGGACACAGAGTCCGCGGTACACACCGATCAGCTCCTGCTGTGTATACTGGTGGTGCACATTCATGATTCCTACACAAAAGTTCTGGATCACGTGTATATACCGTATTTTCAGGCGTATAAGACGACTGGGCGTATAAGACGACCCCCTAATTTTCCAGGAAAAATGTTGGTTTTGGGATATACTCACTGTATAAGTGAGTAGTCTTTCTGGAAGCTGAGGGGTAGCCAGAACTGCTGACAGAAACAGGCTTTTTCAAATCTCACTGTGCCATTACATTACATTCCTCACTGTGTCATTACATTACATGCCCCGACTGTGCCATCACTTGCCCCCACTGTGCCATCACTTGCCCCCACTTGCCCCTCACTGTGCCATCACTTGCCCCTCACTGTGCCATCACTTTCCCCTCACTGTGCCATCACTTGCCCCCTCTCTGTGCCATCACTTGCCCCCTCTCTGTGCCATCACTTGCCCCCTCTCTGTGCCATCACTTGCCCCTCTCTGTGCCTGAGCTTGCCCCCACTGTGCCTGAACTTGCCCCCAGTGCAATCACTGCAAACAGTGCTATCACTCACTTTTTTTCTGAATAGGCAGTGCGGTGACAGTCTCCGTGCTGCGAGCGTCAATGATTTAAAAGACGCGCCTTCTCCTCAGACTGTCCTGTGTTAGGCGGAACACAAAATTTCCCAGCAGTGCCTCTGTTCTGTGTTCCGCCTATCACGGACGTCTTCTCATCTCGTCCGAGGATGAGAAGGCATCTGTGATAGGAGGAACACAGAACAGAGGCGCTGCTGGGAAGATTTGTGTTCCACCTATCACAGAACACTCTGAGGAGAAGGAGCGTCTTTTAAATCATTGACGCTCTCGCAGCACGGAGACCATTACCGGCGTATAAGATGACCCCTGACTTTGGATGCATTTTTTTGCATCCAGAAAGTCGTCTTATACGCCGGAAAATATGGTATATGCAATTTGGTACATAGCTGCCACCAGGGCTCAAGTCCTGCGGGAACGCGTGGGAACGGAGTTCCTGCACTTTTTTTAACAACAGGAACGCAGTTCCCTTTGCAGGACTAGAGCAGCCGAGCCGCCTGAGCCAATCCTTCACTAAGCGGCGATGCCCAGCTCGAGTCACTGTCAGGGGCAGGCAAACCTTAGTAATCCTTTATGTTACTGGCCGCTTCCTGTATATGGATTTATCGGGTAATGTGTTGGGTATTCCGTCACTTCCTCGATGCCGCAATGTCTCCTGGGAGCTTTTGTCATTCTTCCCATTAGACATTGCGGAGGTCTGCCGCGAGTTATCCCGGGATTTAGAAAGAACTTGCAGTTTAGTAATTATGCATATGAGTGTATCTTTTTTTTTGGTTGGGGGAGTGGATCTTGGGTGGGAGTTCCCACACTTTTTTCCCCAGGACTTGACCCCTGGCTGCCACCCTGTAGCAGTAAAACTGGGGTTTTCCCGGATCATTTTGCTGGTCAATGACCGGGGCACTTTTTGGGATTCGACACTGTCGATTTAACTGACAATTGCACGGTCGTGCCACGTGGCTCCCAAACAAAATTGACATAATTTTTTCCCACAAATAGAGCTTTCTTTTGGTGGCATTTGATCACCTCTGCGGTTTTGAAAAAAAAATGAATATTTTTTAGTTTTTGCTATAATAAATATCCCCCAAAAATATATAAAAAAAACTATTTTTTCCTCAGTTTACGCCAATACGTATTCTTCTACATATTTTTTGTTAAAAAAATCGCAATAAGCGTTTATTGATTGGTTTGCACAAAAGTTATAGCGTCTACAAAATAGGTGATAGTTTTATGGCATCTTTATTAATAATTTTTTTTACCAGTAATGGTGGCGATCTGTGATTTTTATCGGTACTGCAACCTTATGGTGGACACATCGGACACTTTTGACACATTTTTGGGACCATTGGCATTTTTATAGCGATCAGTGCTATAAAAATGCATTGATTACTGTAAAAATGTCACAGGCAGGTAAGGGGTTAACACTAGGGGATGATCAAGGGGTTAATCATGTTCTCTATAGTGTGTTCTAACTGAAGGGGGGGTGGGACTGACTAGGGGAAATGACAGATCGCTGTTTATACATTGTATGGACATACAATCAGTAATTTCTCCCCCTGAAAGAACCGGGAGCTGTGTGTTTATACACACAGCTCCCAGTTCTCGCTCTGTCACGAGCGATCGCGGGTGCCCGCTTATGTGGGTGCACGCTTATGGGTGTACGCTTATGTGAACAAAGCTGTTAGGCTTTTTGTAAACAAAGTGGTCGGGGATCCCATGTGACATAATTCACCAAACATAGTTGTAACGGTCAGGGGTTAACGCTGTTACGATATTCCATTACACCAACCCACGACAGCTTATCGACACTCCACAATCCAGCAGACATGATCAATTGGATTTCCCCCAGAAACGAGACACACACAGCTCTGTCTCTGGTTCCAAACGGATATACTTTAATGGTAAACTCATGTTTTTTTATATACAGTTAGAAAGCATGCTGTAGTAATCAACAGGACAATGACACACTCCACCCACAACATCACACAATGGGTGCTAACGAGTCCCCCTCAATCCACATAGACATAGACAGACTTTCTGACTCCGCGATAAGCTATTCTCACCTGCTACACAATACACATTCCTTTAGTGAACATAAGTCAGACGTCTGACCTTTAGAGTGTGTTAACTCACAACACATATTAGCATCAATAGAACTTTCACACAATACAGGGTTAGTTAGCATAGCACCATGAAATATCTTAGGAGCCAGGCTTAATTAACACAATAGACAATAGAATGCAATCACAGCAAGCTTTCATCACTACAGCCAGGTGATTAACATCTCAACAGTCTATGTTCCACATTGAAGGAGACACTCTATTGACCTGTTGTGTTCAGAATGAACAACTTGTAATATTTCAAGATATCCTGCAATACATGAATTATGATTACTGTCCCATCTCATGTAATCCATGATATCAGTTCTCAGTCATCCTATGCCCCTAGTGGACATAGGATGACCCTAGACACAAGAGTCATTGGTGAAGCTGACACAGGAGTACTCCACATCCTTCAAGAGCCTCTGGATCCCACGGGCCATACCGTTACAATAGACATGACCATATTTTGTCTATGATGTCACCTGACTCTCCCTGGGTGCTTTCTTTACATTCTAGCAGCTCTGGAGATCTGCCAACTACATCAGGAGTAATGTCATGGCAACATTGGGGTGTTGGTGGGTGGTTGTGCTGGCAGGCATCGCTCAACGTGGTTGATGCTGGATCTACATTGTTGGACAACTTGATTGACTTTGAATTTAAATCATCGTTATTATCATCGTCATTATTTTTTATTTTTAAGGGAAAATTTTCAAAAAATACTCCCCTCTCCTTTCCCCGTCAAACTCCAAATCCTGGTCAGGATCTGGATGGAGTCTATCTGCATGGAGATTGCATGTCCTTCCCTTGCTCATGTGGGTTTTGTCCCACTTAATTGTGTGGGATTCCTTCAAAGACACGCTGGTAGGTTAATTATCTCCTGCCTAAAATGGCCCTAGTGTATGTGTGCATATGAGATATAGACTAAACACTATAAGCTCCTTGGGGCAGGGGCTAATGTGAATGTACAGTATGTAAAGGTCTAAGTAGTTAAAATTGTTGTTGCTATATAAATACTTGTAATAAATAATCACGATCGGAAATTCTGACAGCAAAAGTCCGATGTGAGCTTTTGAACAGAAATTCCGCCAACAAAAGATTGAGAGCTGGTTCTCAAATTTTCAACGGAAAAAATTCCTATCAGAAAATCCGATCGTCTGTAGCACTTCAGACGTGCAAAATTCTGACGCATGCTCGGAAACAATTTGACACATGCTCGGAAGCATTGAACTTAATTTTCTTGGCTCGTCGTAATGTTGTACGTCACGGCGTTCTTGACAGACGAAAGTTCAGAGAGCTTTTGTGTGACCGTGTGTATACAAACCAAGCTTGAGCGGTATTCCGTCAGAAAACCATCCAAGGTTTTTCTGATGGAAAATCCGATCGTGTGTACGTGGCATAAGAATTACATCTGCATACAGAAGTATTACTATTCTGAGTCTTTTGCCTCTGATATAATCATCTTAATACAGGGTGTACTCACTCTGTAATAATACAAGGTTTCAATATCTTTCTTTTTTCCTTATAATGCTGGTATTAAATGATAACTTGACACAAATATGTAATCCAAGATGATTCATATTAAGCTCTCAGATTCTTCCTCCTTATTACTGATCTACATTTTTACTGGTCTTCCTTCCATGTGCTTCCAAAAAACTGCTGCGCAACTGATTCAATTGTTTAGTTCTTCTCTCCACCTTAAACTGCTAGTCAGCTGCTGAAGTGGACAATGGGTACCCAGAATATGGGTACCCAGTGTTGCTGGAGGGGATGTGGGGAAATATCTACACATGCACACGTATGATGGGAATGGCCACGCATGCAATCTTTCTGGTCTGATATTCTGTATTGGATAAAAGCCATACAAGCGTCATCTGCACCTAATGGTCCCTGCGTCAATCTCTGTCATTGTACTGGTGAGCCAACAGGCCAATAGTGGCGCTCTGTTACACCTTATCTTTTAAATGCTGAATAATCACTTATCCTACTTTAATGGAAACAAATGGTCATTCCCACTTTCAAATAATGGCTTTGTGTAGTGGACCATATACACTATATTAGCAAAAGTATTGGGACGTCTGCCTTTACATGCACATGAACTTTACTGGCATCTCAGTCTTAGTCCCCCTGAAAATAGTGGGAAACTCAGGGTGCGTGTTACATGCTAATATTTACCTGTCTGCTTTGGGGGAGGGAGTGGTGAGCGCTACCGGAATTCACAGATGGATCTTCTGTTTACTCAGCGTTCAGTCACACACAGTCCCGTCTCCTGGACGGCTCATAGGATAGACGTCATATGTCCCGGCATTGGACCAGTGTTTTCTCTACCCTATGAGCACAGAGTAAACAGAAGATTCATCTATGTGATCCACAAATGATGAGGCTGTGCTGATGGGCACTGATCAGGCTGCACTGATGGGCAATAGAGAGGCTACAGTTGGGCACGTATCAGGCTTCAATGATGGCCATTTTCAAGGTTGCAAATGGGCACTAATCAGGCTGCATTGATGGGCAATGGAGAGGCTGCAGATGGGCACTGATCAGGCTGCACTGATGGGTAATGGAGAGGCTGCAGGTGGGCACTGATCAGGCTTCAATGATGGCCATTGTCAAGGTTGCAGATGGGCACTAATCATGCTGCATTGATGGGCAATGGAGAAGCTGAAGATTGGCACTGATCAGGCTGCAAAGATGGGCAATGGCAAAGCTGAAGATGGTCACTGATCAGACTTCTTTGATGGGCAATGACAATACTGCAGATGGGTACTGATAAGGCTGAAATGATGGACAATGGCAAGGCTGCAGATGGGCACTGATCAGGCTGCTGATGGACAGTGACCCTTATTTTGCTTCAAAGTTCTTTAATTAAAATGTAATTTTTTTCCTGAAACGTCCCTCTTAAAATTAAGGTGTGTGTGCTATATGCCTGTGCATATTATAGTCCGATAAATACGTTATTTATTTATTATATTTTTTTGTGCTTTTTTCAATATGAAAGGTGTAAATATATGTTAAAGGTGTAAAAAATATTAATGAACCACAGCAAGCAAAAAAATAGTTTTCAATAATAATAGTTTATAAAATAGAAGTGAACAAAATAAATCATCAGGAAAGAAGTAATTAAATGGAGAAGGAGAATAAGGAGTTAGTTAAAGCGGGAGTTCACCCTAAAAACAATTTTTAACATTAGATTGAGGCTCATTTTGTCAAGGGGAATCGGGTGTTTTTTTTAAACTCGAAGCAGTACTTACCGTTTTAGAGATACAGTAGATCTTCTCCGCCGCTTCCGGATATGGTCTTCGGGACGGGGCATTCCTATTTGATTGACAGGCTTCCGACGGTCGCATACATTACATCACGAGTAGCCGAAAGAAGCCGAACGCCGGTGCGGCTCTATACGGTGCCTGCGCACCGAGATTCGGCTACTTTCGGAAAATCGGGACGCGATGTATGCGACCGTCGGAAGCCTGTCGGAAGCCTGTTAATCAAATAGGAACGCCCAGTCCCGCAGCCCATACCCGGAAGCAGCGGAGAAGATCTATCTCTAAAACGGTAAGTACAGCTTCGATTTAAAAAAACACTCGATTCCCCTTGACAAAATGAGCCTCAATCTAATGTTAAAAATTAAGTTTTTGGGTGAACCTCCACTTTAATGCCGATTAGAAAAACAAATTAAGGGCTAATAAGGGGTTAACCACTTTACTTGACAGGTTGCTTTAAACCAACTTCACCTGTAGATTGAAGTTCATTGATCTGTAGATGAATAAGCAGAAATATACAAAAAGAAACCATGTTTATTTTTATCTTTCTGTTTCAGCATTTGAGCAATGCTGTAGATCAGGGGTGTCCAAACTTTTTTCAAAGACGGACAGATTTGATGAAGTGAACATGCGTGAGGGCCGACCATTTTGCCTGAGATTCTGTGAACCAATAAAATTCGGTCTAAGTTTGTTCGATCGAGCACTAATACACTTTAGATCAACTTTAAGTTTAACAAGTTCCCTTCTGGCAAATTCCAGAGCCACTTCTGGCCTAGTTTCTACAATATTCAGGACTCAGTACCAAATTCTAGATATGGTTTTTACAATGGTTGGATTTATTTTGTGGGTTCAGTGCTTCTATTTTAGAAATAATTTCATCTCTACAAAATATGTTTTATATTCACACTTAAAAAGTAGTGATGTTCATTTTGTAGTGTGAAGTTAATAACTATTTATCTGTGTTCCTAGATGTACACCCAAATAACCAGGATCAAAGGCTTTCTTTCTTTTCAATTCAATATACATTTGGATGTACTGTAGCTGAGTGTCTCCACTCGTACTGGGAATTTATTGATGTGCTTTATGCTGTTGAGATGATACGTAATTTGCATTTGCTTTGTTTCGCCAATGTACTTTATATCAGTGCCACATTGTGTAACCTATAAATAATGTTCTTGGTATTCTAGTTCATTATTTTTTTTATCTTTTAAAAAAAAAAAAATTATGCCTGTTTTGTTTATAATTTCTCTGTACTGTTTATATATATTTAAATTCATGTTAGTAGTTCTATAATGACAGTACAGCATATATGATATAAATTCCTTATTTTTAAAGTTTAGCTAAACCCAACAACAAAAATGTTGTATATTGAAGTTTTCCAATCTTTACTTGTATTAGGTTTATTTTTTATTTATTTTTTTCCTTCTTTTTCACCTGATGATCCTACCAAAAACACACTTTTTGGTCTAGGATTACTATGCCCGCTCATCATATCATAAAGAGTAGCATTGACAACATGGAGCGGTGTTCTCTAGTCTACAGAGAAAACTGAAGATGGTGGATAAAAGGATAACCGATAACAGTGTAGCAGTGGCAAAGTGTACAGGAATTTACAAGTACCATATATACTCGAGTATAAGCCAAGTTTTTTAGCACAAAATGCCCCCCTCGGCTTATACTCAAGTCACCTTTTTGCGCCTGATCTCCCAGACTTTGGGAACCTGGTACTGGCCGCCCCCAAACTTGGCACACATGTAGCCCCACTCTTCCTCTATGTGTGCCAAGTTTGTTGTCCGAGGGACCTACAGCCCGGGGAGCACCGATTTTTCAAAACCGGGCACCCCTTCCATAGACTCTCATGTTAAACGGTCATTTCTCTGGTGACTTTGGGAACCCGGTTCCAGATGGTCAAAGGTCTCCTGGACGCGGAACTTGGCACACATATAGCCCCACTTTTTCTCTACAAGTATGCAAAGTTTGTTGTCAGGGGGTAGAACTGATTTTTCAAACCCGGGCACACCTTCCAAAGACTCCCATGTTAAACGTCAGTCTAGTCATGGGCACAGTGAGGCATGGGCACAGTGAGGCATGGGCACAGTGAGGCATGGGCACAGTGAGGCATGGACACAGTGAGGCATGCACATGGACACAGTGAGGCAAAGTGAGGCATGCAGATGAACACCCTAGGCTTATACTCAAGTCAATACATTTCCCATTTTTTTGTGGTAAAATTAGGTGCCTTGGCTTACATTCGTGTCGGCTTATACTCGAGTATATACGGTACTTTGGATTTTTGGAAGGATCAACAGGTATTTTTTGCACCTATCCAACAGATATGCGTTACAAAATGCTTTCAGTGGCGTATTTTACAGACCAATTAATAGCTAATAAGAGAAGCAAATTCTAAGGTTTTATGTACCATTTCAATCAGACTTTCACTGCTTTATAATATGTCATTTAGACAAGCTAGGAACTTATTTATAGCACAGTAAATTTACCTTGGACCTTTCATAATAGTTATTAGGTGCATTTATAGTCAAGTCATTCACCAGATCATGTTGCATTCACCACTGCTTGTGAACATATGGATTTTTTATTCTTCAAGGAGAATACCAAGTTTCATTAACAACCATTGTATTCATAGAATAGCAAATGTAACAGCCCCCAACCGCAATCATTTTTTTGCACTTATGCATTCTGAAGATGGCAAACTATTGTTTATATAAGTGATTTTCCTTCGATTCCTTTCCTTTTTTGGTAATTGTAGAACTTCTACACCATTGTCAGTTCCTAAATGAGACTTATATTCATATATTCAGTATATACATGTATATATGCATCTCAAAAAATTTGAATATCATCAGAAAGTTAATGTATTTCAACAATTCAAATCAAAAAGTGAAACTCATATATTTTATATAGACACACGGAGTGATATATTTCAAGATTTTCTTACTTTTAATTTTGATGATTATGGATTACAGCTAGTGAAAACCCAAAATTCAGTATCTCAGAAAATTTGAATATTACGACCAATTAAAAAAAAAAGGATTTCTAATACAGAAATGATGTCAAGTATGTCAATATACATGTATGCAAATATACAATATATATATATATATATATATATATATATATATATATATATATATATATATATATATATATATATATATATATATATATATATATATATATATATATATATATATATGTCAATATGCTCCTTTTGCATGAATTACTGCATCAATGCGGTGTGGCATGGAGGCAGATATTTCAAAAACGGCTGTGACAACTGACACATTTTATTTCTTTTATAGGTCTGGATTCCTGCTGATTGGATCGTTAATATCACCAATAACAGTAAGTATATTTCAAAACTTTTATGCCCATTTTTTAACATATGCCAGCATTCCATGTGTGTTGGGTGGGGACATTTTCATGCCCCTCCCTTCACATTTAAGACCAAAATCTAATTTTCTTATTATCTGACTAATTCCTCTATAACAACATTGGTTTAATACAATAATCCCTATAAAACCAATACAGGTGAAACACTAGGTTATTTTGCAAAAAATAACAAACATGGAATACATGGGTCCATTTATACCCTTTAGCCAATCAGATGGCATCTGTCATCAGTTTAAAGCAGTGGGAGCACTAAAGGATGATTGGCGATCGATCACTACCTCTTGTCACAATTTGCTTCCTGCTGTGTTGTATCAAGTGAGCCTGATTGTACAAAATGTGCCTTATACAATAAAAACCTCTATAAAACTAGGATCCAAAGAAGGTTCTTGCAGCATGTAAAATATGTAATATACAAAATATGTTGGGTGACAAGACTCAGGTCTATTCTATCACTTCGATGGAATGAATTGATTGCTTGCGTCTGCATAAATATACATGGCATACATAGAGAAACCCATCAGAGGTTAAATGTAACTGACAAGTTCAACATGCATTACTGTCCATGTAATGAATTCGCCTTTAGCTGAGCATGGTGCTGCTGTATATTTTCTCTGCCTCCATGTCCTCCTGTATGATAAGAAAAATGAATAATTATGATCCAAGGTCCAGGAAGTGTGGCTGACAACTAGCCAGAATATTTTAGACTCGGTCTTTCAGTTTCACCAGGCCGGCTATATTGTAAGATGAACCACAGAGCAGTACATTAACCACTCATGGATGACCCCATGCAGATATGCTGCGGCAGTGTGGACCTTTTGTGTGAAATCACATACCTGTATGTGATTTCATGCATGGGCATACCTCCCAACATTTAAATAATCCAATGCGGGACATCTTGTTGAGCGGGGGGGGGGCGGGGATCAAAGTTGTTGAGCGGGGGGCGGGGATCAAAGTTGTTGAGCGGGGGGGGGCGGGGGACCAAAGTTGTTGAGCGGGGGGGTTCTTCTACCTGTGCAAATTGTCCCGACTCACCGCCTGCGCCATCCGCCTGCAGCCCGCTCCATGGTGTATGACTGCACCTACATCTTCCGTATTTCACCTCGCACTGTGATTGGGCGTGTAGTGGTCATGTGCGGAGGTGGGACTTCGAGACGATCGCAGACAGGCCAGCCCCACGCCGCACATGACCCCCATACGTCCAATCACAGGGCACCAGACACCAAACAAAGCGGCGGGAAACCGAAACCAAACATGGAGGTACGGAATGTCGCCCCACCAAATGTCGCGCCTGGGGCCCTGTTTTGCGGGAATCTTGTCTAGTCCGCGGGACCCGGGACACACTTTGAATTGTGCGAGGATCCCGCGGAATCCGGGACGGTTGGGAGGTATGCACTAAGTAATCATGAGGTTGGAAATGAGAATAAACTCACATACAGGGATCAATAATAACAACAAAGAAGTTCACAAAAGATCACTTATCTGGCGCTTAGGAAAAATAATCCTACTAAAATAAAGCAGCTGCTATAATATAAACAAACATTTCAAAAGGGAAGCAATCAAAGACGTATAATTAGTCCTTCAAACTTCAGTGGCGCTATAACATTAAAATGTTGCATAAAAGGGTAGTGATCTGTGCATCCGAGTTTGACCAAAATGCAGGGAATACATGTGGCATTTAATGTGTGACACATCAGCTGTTTTAGAAATTCGACCATCACCAAACCAGATTCCCAATAAACAACAGCCTCTGTATATGCGTAAGGTGGCTGGGATCACTGCCAAACGAACATCGGTCTGACCCTCATGCCCTGTACACACGATTGGTTCATCCGATGAAAACGAACCGATGGATTTTTTCATTAGATATCGATGAAGCTGACTTTCATCAGTCTTGCCTACACACCATCGGTTAAAGATCCGATCGTGTCCAACACGGTGACGTAAAACACAACGACGTGCTGAGAAAAATGAAGTTCAATGCTTCCGAGCATGCGTCGACTTGATTCTGAGCATGCATAGATTTTTGACCGATGGATTTCCCACAGACGATCGTTTTTTTTCTATCGGTTTTTTAACCATAAGAAAAATTTAAAACAGGTTCTATTTTTTTTCACCGATGGGAAAAAATTGATGGGGGCCCACACACGATCGGTTAGTTCGATGAAAACGGTCCATCGGTCCGTTTTCATCAGATGAACCGATCGTGTGTACAGGGCATCACACAAAAAAATCACAATAAGCGTATGTTGATTGTTTTGCGCAAGTTATAGTGTCTAGAAAATATGGCATATATACTGGATTTTTTTTTTACACTAGAAATGGTGGTGATCAGCAACTTAGAGCGGGTCTGCGACATTGCGGTGGACAATTGGACACTGACAGTTTTGACACTTTGTGGTAACCAGTGACACTAATACAGTGATTAGTGCTAAAAATATACAATCTCACTGTACTAACGACACTGGCTGGGAAGGAGTTAAAAATATAGGGCGATCAAAGGGTTAACTTTGTGCCTTGCCAGTGTTTTGTGTACTGTATGCACTGCTTTTACTAAGGGAAGTGATAGGTCTTATTCCCTGCTTTGCAGGGAAAGAAAATCTATTACTTCCTACCTGTAAGAATGGAGCTCTGCTGTCAGACTTGCACATACCTGGTCAACAAGCCCAATGGAGCAGAGGAAGGTCACCCTTACGGATCCGACTTGCGGCCCCTGGTAGTGGAGACAGGAGGCACAGGAGTGTGAAAGGGTATGAGAGCCTGGAGTCTAGTTGCAGATAGGCGGCTAATGAACCAGATGCAAAAGAGGTTGGTAATCCTCTCGGACAGCGGGCAGGCTGGTAGGACCACTGGAGAGGGAGCTGGGAAGGAGCAGAGTAGAGTGGTCGGGTCACAGGCAAGGTCAGCAATGGTCAGGCAGCGAGGTACAGTGGAGGTGCAAGGTCAGGACACGCCAAAGTCAGATGCAGGCGGAGAATCCAGGTAACAGGCCGAGTGGTCAGAAGGTCACGGTTCAAGCAGGTAATGGGTATAAGGTAACAGGGATCTGAAGATCAGACAGCACCGGTCTGAAGTATTCCAGGGGTTTAAATGGACTGTTTGGCACCAAGTGGAACGCGCGCGACGCGTGCACGCACCTGTGCGCACAGGCGCATGTGCCACGCAATCAGGGACATGAACTAGCGCGCACAGGGTCATGCACATCAGCGCGCATCGGCGCGTGCGGGCACGCACCAAGGAGGCCAACACTACGTCCAGCAAGGTGAGTTCTCTGACATCTTCCTTGTTTAAATTGGCAGAGCTTCATTCTGTATCTCTGCCCAATGATCGGCGGGTGCTGGCGGACATCCATTGCTCAGCATCTGCAGATCGCTTCTGCTGTGACTAATCACATCAGAATCTGTTCCTCGGTGGCTTGCATGCCCCCTAGGCGGAAGTGCAGAATCACATATATATGCGTGATTCTGCACAGGAGGACCACCCTGTAGCAGTACTGTATATCTGCTATATGATGGTCCTTAAGTGGTTTAAACCCAAAACCCAAAATTTTATATATTACAGCTTTTTTTTTTTTTACCTCTGTTTTCACCTGGTGATCTGGCCAGTAACACAAAGTATTAAAGTGCCCCCACTATGGATGAAAGAGCCCAGGGAGACAGCATCTTTGCTAGTCTGATGAGGAGGGGAGTGTTATGTATATTAGCAGATTTAAATACACTAACACCATAAAGCCAAACTCCAGCTTACAAGCAGTTACAGCAAACCTTTTGGGATAAAGGTATTACATAAATAAATGAAAGCTGGTTATTGTGAGCCCTTCCATAGAACTATGGGAGCTGTGATCCCGGGGAGGGTGACTGTCCCCCCTTCTGTCTTGTGCAGTGTCCCCTGTCTACTTTCCTCTATTGATTATTTTGGACATTTCCTCCTCCTAATTCCACTTCCCCCCTCTTTTTTTTTTTTTTTTTTATTATTTTGTATTAAGAGAAAATAAAATGTTTTTGATACAATACAGAGCCTATTGGGCATACCCAGGCTCAATACATTTTCCCATTTCATTTAAATTTTCTTCTTTATTAACACGTAATTTTCCTATTACAACTTATATAAACAAACAACACCGACTAAAAACAAAACAAAAAAAAAGAAACACATATTATTCCCAAGCATATTATCACATCATAGCAACATTTCATTATTTTACTTACTTACTTTTTGCCTATTTTTCACTTTACCTTCATCATACACCTATATATTACCAGTGTTAATTTTGGCAGCAAATTTCAATTTAGTTTTCGTCTTAGTCTTAGGACTAAATTAGCATTTTAGTTTTAGTGGCATTTTAGTCTTCTGCAATAGTTTTAATTTTATGCTGCATACATACGATCGGAATTTCTGATGAAAAAAGTCAGATGGACTTTTTTCATCGGAAATTCTGACCGTGTGTGGGCCCCATCTGACTTTTTTCCCTCAGTGTTTAGAAATAGAACAAGTTTTTTTTTTTTTTTTCTGATGGAAAAAAAAACTATAGGAAAATCCTATTGTCTGTGTGCAACTCCAATGAAAAAAAAAACCCACACATGCTCAGAATCAAGTTGACGCATGCTCGGAAGCATTGAACTTAAATTTTCTTGGCTTGTCGTAGTGTTTTACGTCACCGCGTTTTGGACGGTCGGAATTTGGTCTGACGGTGTGTATGCAAGACAGCTTGAACAGAATTCAGACAAAAAAATTCCATCGGATTTTAGGCCGATTGTGTGTATGGTGCATCAGCCGTATTTAGTCCACTAAATCTCCAGTACATTTTAGTCGACTAAAACTAATTTTAGTCATCTAAAATCGAATTGGTGTAATTAAATTGTAATGCATTAGTTAACATTTCTCTACAATTTCGAAACTCATTATATACTGCTGGAGTGAAAAATGTAATATGCTATTATTTATAGTATTGATTTATGACCATGCACTACAGACCAGTGTTAATTTTGATGTCAAATTTAAATGTAGTTTTAGTCTTATGCCACATACACACGACCGTTATTCATGTCATGGAAAAAAACGATGTTTTTCTCTACGTGGTTTGTCGTGATTCCTCTCAAGCCTGCCTTGCATACACACGTTCGTAAGAAGAAATGCTCGAGCAAAGCGTGTTGACGTACAACACGTACGACGGCACTATAAAGGGGAAGTTCCATTCGAATGGCACCACCCTTTGGGCTTCTTTTGCTAATTTCCCCGTGTCATAACTTGCTTCTGAGCATGGGCGTTTTTTCCCTCTTGTTAAAGCGTACACACGACCATTTTCCATGACGTGAAAAAGAACAGAGCAGGTTCTAAAAAAAAATCGGCCATTTTCTCCTCGAGAAAAATGCTCTGGAGTCTACACATGACCGTTTTTCACAACCAATTAAAAAAAATTGCATTTTTCTCGTCATGAAAAAGGTCGTGTGTAGTCTTTTGACTAAAATGGCATTATAGTTTTAGTTGCATTTTAGTCTTTTGACTAAAATGCCATTTTCGTTTTTGTCATATTTTAGTCATCTCAATTGTTTTAGTTTTAGTCGTATTTTAGTCAACCTAAATTGTATTAATTTAGTCAACTAAAATTTTTTGGTTGCCAAAATTAACACTGTATATTACACCAATTTCTATTCTTACCTCTTCCTTCCTACCCTCCTTTTTTTTTTCCCGACTCCATGGTCTTGCATCTTTGTTCAATGCCTCCCACCTGCTTTTTCCTTTTTTCAAGGATAGCTCAGTAAACATAGCATATGTTTACACTGACCTTATAAATAGCCTGCAGTGAGTCTGTTTTAGTCATTTTCTTTATGATTTGATGGGTTGAAAACGTATCCTTGTTGACTCACAATATCATGGGGTTGATTCACTTTGCAAAGAATACCCAATCACATGTATCACAAAAAAAGTATCTGATGTTACATCCTCCTTGACTATACATTCTAGTTTTGCTAATATTCAACTTTAGTTTCACCGCCAGCCTTAGCAACCACAAAATACTTAAATTGGAATATATTGGAGAACATAAGGGTAGCCCTGATTCTAGTGGAAGGGAAAGTACCAGAAATTCAAGATCTGGGACCAGAACATAAACACAAATGGTTACAATATTATCAATTAAATACATACATTACACATAACATAGAAATATATTTAATAAATAGAACTAAAACTAAATTTGAACAAATGTTAACAGAGGAACAACAGCCAAAAAATAAATTATCCAGGATTTATGGATTATCACTTCCTTCAGGTTCCCTTAAATAGATAACGGGAATTAAAAAAATGGGAAAAAGGAATAGGAAGAATAATATCAGAGACTGAATGGGAAAAAAATATTAAAAATAATTCATAATACATCTATAGCAAATAAATATCAAGAACGGAATTATAAAATAGCAATGAGATGGTATTGGAGTCCCGTAGTATTAAATAAAATAAATAATGGACAAACAGAAATGTGTTGGAGATGTAAAGCCGAAAGAGGAACTATGGTGAGAAAGTTCTGGAAAATAGTTTACGAAATATATCAGAAGGTATCGGCAATAGAGAGGAGTCTAAATATGGATACCTCACTATTATCTTTGATGCCAGAATCAGTAAAGAACATTAAGAAAAATATTTTTCACCATATGACATCTGCAGTAGAACAATAATAGCATGTAAATGGAGAGAAAATAAGAGCCCAAATATTGAAGACAGGATATGTGAAATGAACGAAATACAATATATGGAAAAACAAATAAGAGAAGAAGGATATATTAACAGTCAAATGCCAGTAATATAGCAAAAATGGGATGAATTTAGGGTTTCAAAAGGAATGGAAGAATACTTATGAATTGAAAACTTGGAAAATATGAAGGGGAATTTAGAGGAGAAGGAAAAATAGTAAAATTAGGTATGGGGAAAGCGAGAAAATAGGGGAAGGGTTTCTTTTTTTCCTTCTTTTCTAGGGATATGTGGGATGAATGAGGATGAATGGTAATGAAAGTGGGGTGGATGTTGTATGTATTGTTTTATTGATAATGAGGTTTTCTGTAGATTGATCAGGACTCTGTATATTGAATAATAAGCAAGTATAGATATATAATGTAACAGAATCTTGGTTAAATGTTAAAACATTTTTGTATTAAAGAAAGGAAAGAAAATATATATTAAAGATAAATTAAAAACAACTTTTTTTTACTTAAAAAATTCAACTAATGTTTCAAAAGAACTCAAATGTCCTTATAATAGTTTCCATCCATCGCTGCATGTTGACTGCAATGCCAACGTAAATTATAGAACATTTTACAACAGGTCCCACATCTCCTTTAAGTGCTTCTTCAATAGGATATATGGCATCTTAATGCGTTAATATAGTGTGGTCCTGTACTTAAGCAATCATTATCTTTTTTACATTTCTATGCAAAATTACCTGATTACAAGAATTGCTCTATATCATATTGTAAGGACATTTTTTGACAATGTAATTGTTCCATACAGCCAAGATAAGGCTTTAAATGGATATTTCAAGAAATTAGATTTTTATTGAAAGCCCCAGGCATCCTTGTAAAAGAATGAGGAAATATATATCATTAACATCTCATTAATGGAAAGTTTCCATATATTTCCTTTTTTTTTTTCATTATGACCTTTTTTTCTTTATTTATTACATAATTTAAATGTATTTGTTATATTTTTCATGTATTTTAAATTTTATATACAGGACTGCATCCAGTAGAGGGCACACCTGTCTGTATGCCAAACAAACCTTAAGGAAAACTATGCGTGTGAAAAAGTATGGGATATTTCATCTGAAGTATGTAGTGTATTCTAGGCCAGTGTTTCTCAACTCTTTTTGTCAAGGCACCCTTTAACCACTTACAGACCGGAAGATTTTGCCCCTTAACCACTTCATTACTGGGCACTTAAATCCCCTTCGTGCCCAGACCAATTTTCAGCTTTCAGCGCTGAAGCATTTTGAATGACAATTGCGCGGTCATACAACACTGTACCCAAATTATATTTTTATCATTTTTTTCCCACAAATAGAGCTTTCTTTTGGTGGTATTTGATCACCTCTGCGATTTTTATTTTTTTACTTTTTGCGCTATAAACATAAGAAAATTTTGAAAAAAAACACAATATTTTTTACTTTTTGTTATAATAATATCCCAATTAAAAAAATAAATAAATAAATTCCCTCGGTTTAGGCCGATACGTATTCTTCTACATATTTTTGTTAAAAAAATTCGCAATAAGCGTATATTGATTGGTTTGCGCAAAAGTTATAGCGCCTACAAAATAGGGGATAGATTTATGATTTTTTTTTTTTTTTTTTACTAGTAATGGCTGCGAATTACTGTATAAATGTGACTGGCAGTGAAGGGGTTAACACTAGGGGGTGAGGAAGGGGTTAAATGTATTCCCTCATTGTGTTCTTACTGTGTGGGGGGAGGGGACTGACTGGGGGAGGTGACCGATGCTGTGTCCCTATGTAAAGGGACACAGATCGGTCTCCTCTCTCCCTGACAGCACGTGGAGCTCTGTGTTTACACACAGAGCTCCACGTCCCTGCTGTCACCGACGATCGCGGGTGTCTGGCGGACATCATGGCACGTTGTTTCCCTGCTGCGCGCCCCCAGCGGCGCGCACAGGGAATGACAACAATAGGATGTCTAAAGACGTCCACTCGGCACTTGAGAGCCGCGCTGCGGACGTCTTTCGTCCATAGCGCGGATCCCAAGCGGTTAATGACCAAGACTTTTTCTGCCATATGGCACTGCGTTGCTTTAACTGACAATTGCGCAGTAATGCGACGCTGTATCCAAACAAAATTTACGTCCTTTTTTCTCCAATAGAGCTTTCTTTTGGTGGTACTTGATCACCTCTGCGTTTTTTATTTTTTGCACTGTAAACGAAAAAAGGCCGACAATTTTGAAAAAAAAACGAAATATCCCAATTATTTTTATTTTTTTAATAAAAACACATTTATTCATTATCTTAGGCCAATATGTATTATTCTACATATTTTTGGTAAAAAAAATCACAATAAACGTATATCGATTGATTTGCGCAAAAGTTATAGCGTCTACAAAATAGAGGATAGATTTATGGCATTTTTTTTTACAAGTAATGGAGGCGGACGGATCTGTAATTTTTAATGGGACTGTGACAATTATGGCGGACACATCGGACACTTTTGACACTTTTTTGGGACCATTGTCATTTTCACAGCGAAAAGTGCTATAAACATGCACTGATTACTGTGAAAATGACAATTGCAGTTTAGGAGTTAACCACTAGGGGGCACTATAGGGGTTAAGTGTGACTTCATATGTGTTTCTAACTGTAGGGGGCCGCGGCTGGATGTGTGACGTCACCTCTCCCCGTTCTTCAGCTCCTGTGACCGACACAGGGGGAAACCAGGGGCAATCGGGTCCACGGGTTCCGCGGGCGCGGTCATGAAGCTTCGGACTGGGTCACGAGTGCGCTGCCGGTGGTGTGCTCGCGACCCCATGGCTAGGCACTTAAAGAGGACGTACAGGTACGTGCTTGTGCCCAGCCGTGCCATTCTGCCGACGTATATCGGGGTGAAGGGGTCCTTAAGTGGTTAAGTTGCTGCCATTTGATTGGCTGATTAGCAATTTGTATTACCAAGCAATTGAACAGGTTACCTAATAAAGTGGCCGATGAGTGTATGTCATATTGGACACAGGGACTTTTTTTTATTTGGGTGGGGGAGAGCTGAAAGTAGCTGGTCTTGCCTAGGACACAAAATAGTCCAGTACCGGCCCTGCCTGTTATATGCTGTACTTTTCCAAATACTAAATATAAAAAAATACCCAAAGTTCATGTCCTACACAGAAAAACCAGTGTATAGGAGCTACAAACAATGAAATAAACAAAAGGCTATTCAATGTTATTTTTCTCAATAATATCATATTCACACATACTGTACAAACACAGTCTCTTTCAGTTTCTGCGGCTCGTCATTGTTTTTATGAATCAGACGCATTGTTTTATTTGAAAGCCAAATACACAAGAGGAATATGTTTTATTAAATCTGTATATAAAACCTTTAGAACAAGGCGGCACAAGTAAATCACTACATAAGATGATTTCTTGTTTATTTATACAGACACAAAGAATGCAAGGCTGAAGGGCAAAATCAATGTTATGTAACGGGGAAAAAAAAAAGAAAGGAAGCCAAGAAGAAGAAAAAAAAGGACGTGTCTAGGGTTATGGCACCACTGGGTTGTCCTAATCCCTTGTAGCATAAAAGTAACAAAACAGAAAATTGTATCATACTTACCAGTAATTTTCCTTTCCTGGTGCCTATCCATGGCAGCATACCTGTGATAGAGCTTTGCCTCGACTCCTCCTTCAGGACTAGTGAATAGCATAAATTAAAGGCATAGTCCCTCCCCCCAACATTCCCAGTAATATAGAATACCGAGGGTGGGAGCGTATGCTGCCATGGATAGGCACCAGGAAAGGAAAATTACTGGTAAGTATGATACAATTTTCCATTTTCCTGGTGCCTCCATGGGAGCATACCTGTAATAAATAACTAGCTGACATGGGTGGGATAATGCTTAACAAATAACGGAAGTACTGCCACCACCTGGACTGACTTCCTGAGGAGCCTCAGGAGGAATTTGAATATTAATGGCCTGGGAGGAAAGGCATATGCCGTGGTGAACCTCCAGGGGCATGACAGGGCATTCACTGCCTCGGCTTGTGGATGCGGCATCCGAGAGAAGAATCTGTCCAGCTTGGCATTCTTCGGGGAGACAAACAGGTCTACCTGAGGGGGATCCCATATGCTGGCAATCTGATGGAAGACGAGGGGGTGGAGAGCCCACTCGTTGTCCAGGAAGTTTCTGGACAACGTGTCTGCTTCCTTGTTCAACCTGCCCAGCAGATACATTGCTCTGGGGTCCAGGAGGTTCTTCTCTGCCCAGAGCATGATCAGCGCCACCTCCTTGATGAACGACCTGCTGTGAGTGCCTCCTTGCTTCTGCAGATAAGCGACAGCTGCCATGTTGTCTAGGCGTAGAAGTATTCTCTGGCCTCTGATTTGGGATGCCAAATAAGTTAGTGCTAAGAAGGCTGCCCTCATCTCCAAGATGTTGGATACCACTCCCTGGGTAGAACATGACCATTGGTAGCGGTGTAGCCCCACCTGTCCAGCATTTCTGTTTTGTATAGGTCCTAGGAGAGGGGGAAGGATCTTGTCCTCTGGATCTTGACCTCTCTAATCTATGGCGTGAATAATGGGACCTGCGACCGGTGGCGTGAAGAATGAGACTGTCATCATCACAGTGTCTTGAAGATTTTCTGCACCTCTTGGAGTGGGCAGGGCCACGATGTAAGGAACTCACGTTAGACCAGTGAGCGCACTTTTTTTTTATACTCACATATAGTTGGTCACATACCTAATAGAAGTGCGAGGATCTTTGTTGCAATATAAATATGAAGTGTCGTGCTCGCCCCCTCCCTTGGACTACTGGAGAGTCAGGACGCCCACTAACACACAGCTCATTTTTCTATCTGCAATGTAGAGAGCATCCTGACTCTCCTATAGTCCAAGGGAGGGGGCGAGCATGACACTCCACACCAGGGAGAAAGCCTCACATTACTGTGTAGAGTTACAGACACAAGAACAGGAAGTGAGGATTTCTCAGAAGAAATAAGGACATTTAAAAGCAAAATGGAAGGATGAGGTAAGTGAAGGAGGACTGCACTAAGGTAAAGGAAGTTATTTAGGAAAAAAAAATTGTACCTGTATAACCCCTTTAATAAGAGGTTGATCCAGAGATTTAGGATTTGCCAATATAGGGTGAGGGAAGATTTTTTTGTACCTTTTTTTAGCAAGTTGACCTATTCCTATTGGTGTTGATTTTTGTCCCCCCTCTGGATTAAGCAACAAAAAAATCATACACACACAGGTTGCATTTGCTGGATCTGTATTTTTGTACAACCTTTTCAAGTATGTAACCATATAAGGTTGTATTTGGTCTCTATGGTTATGGCAGTTCCAAGTCCCCTGCCCTTTCAGCTGCGAACAGGTTAAGGAAAAAAAAAAGTCATGATGTGAGATAAATGAAAAGTTGTATAGCAAAGCTTTAAATGGTACCTGCTAAAAATAAGGTCTCTCTGGTGTATAGCTACATTTGAGAGCTCAATGTATGGGTCTCAAACTGATATCCAATGACAGCTTTCATCTTTGTCACCAATTCTCAAAGGTCACAATTGTTACGGGATGATCTGACACAGAGCGCTCAACCGGCTTCCCAATTTTAGGTGTATAAATTGCTGGCTTGAGGACCACTTTGTTATATTGCAGTTTTTCTGATTTAGCAAGCTATAACTTTGTTAACCCAGTGACGCTACACATGGCCGAAAGAACTTCAATTTTATATTTTATCTACGTTCTTTGTTTTTGTTATTCTTTTTTTTTTTATTCTTACAGCTTTCAATGGCTTTAGAAAAAAAAAAATGTATGGTGATGTTTTTTTCAATGCCCTTTGCAAGCGAGTACAAAGAGGATGTCGCTATGGAATTATCTTTCACTCTTTTATTGCCATTTATAATGAATCTCCTTTGGGAATTGTGTCAGATCTACAGATACAACACTAGACTGTGTAGTAGAAAAATAAAAAGTCTTTATTTAGACAGCTAAATGATGCATTTAGTGACCACCTGATCAATCCATCAGATGGCACGGTCTATTGGGATTACATCTATCTAGCTCAAGAACATGTAGAACAACAATTCATTTTTCTCTTTGGATCTTTTTCTAGCAGGGAAAAATGCTCCGACATGCCACATGAGAGTGTAGCTCACTAGCAAAGCTCCATCAGTGTAAGTATTCATGCAGATTATTTTCTGAATTGTTACTTAGCTTAGTAAACAGGAATCTTGTGAGGAAACATCTGCACTAACTGTAAGCTTTAACTTCTTGGAGCCTGGGCCATTGACAAATGACGGCCACAAGGTGACTCTACAGGCTCTACGTCTTTTTACGGCCTCAGCTCCTCTGGCCACTGAAGGGCGCGCGAGCGCAGCCGGCGGCGCACGAGCGCCGCCGGCGGCGCACGCGTGCCCGGCAAGTCACTGAGATGCCGATGAGCGTGCCTGGTGGCCGCAATGTCCGCCAGGTACCCGCGATCGGCCGCTACACAACCAAGGAGGTGGATCTCTGTGTGTAAACACAGAGAACCACGTTCTTTCAGAGAGACAGATCGGTCATCTCCCCTAGTCAGTCCCCTCCCCCCACAGTAAGAATCACTCCCAGGGAACACATTTAACCCCTTCCTCGCCCCCTAGTGTTAACCCCTTCCCTGCCAGTCACATTTATACAGTAATCAGTGCATATTTTTAGCACTGTTCGCTGTATAAATGTAAATGGTCCCAAAAATGTGTCAAAAGTGTCCGATGTGTCCGCCGTAATATCGCAGTCCTGACAAAAATTGCAGATAACCGCCATTACTAGTAAAAAATATATATATACAAAAAAAATCATAATTCTATCCCCTATTTTGTAGCCGCTATAACTTTTGCGCAAACCAATCACTATAAGCTTATTGCGATTTTGTTTTACCAAAAATATGTAGAAGAATACGTATCAGCCTAAACTGAGAAAAAATGTATATATTTTTTTAAAAATTGTATTTTTATTGGAGCAAAATGTAAAAAGATATTGGCCCAGATTCAGGTAGATCCGAGCAATATTTGCGTGGGCAAAGAGCAAATATTTTTCTCTGCGCCCACGCAAATATTGCGTTTTGCCCGCGATTCACGGAGCAGTTGCTCCGTAAATTGCGCGGGCGATATGCTAAACAGCCGGGCGTAAGGCTGCCTAATGTAAATGATCCCGCCGGGGGCGGGAATCATTTAAATTAGGCGCGCTCCCGCGCCGAGCGAACAGCGCATGCTCCGTCGGGAAACTTTCCTGACGTGCATTGCGGCAAATGACGTCGCAAGGACGTCATTTGCTTCTAAGTGAACGTGAATGGCGTCCAGTGCCCTTCACGGTTCACTTACGTAAACGAAGTGAAATTTAAATTTCACGAGCGGGAAGCGCAGCTATACTTTAGCATTGGTTGCCCCTGCTATTAGCAGGAGCAGCCTTATGCTAAAGTCGCCGTACGGAAACTCCGTACCTTGCGTGCGCAGGGCCCGCGCAACTTTTGTGAATCGGTGGTAGTATGCAATTTGCATACTATACACAGATCACAATGGCCGCGCCACCTAGCGGCCAACGCAAGAATGCAGCCAAAGATATGAAGGCATAAGGAGGCTTATGCCTGTCATATCTTAGGCTGCAGTCGGTGTAACGAGGTTCCTGAATCAGGAGCACTCGTTACACCGGAGCAAGTAAGCACTTGCGCCGCGCAACCTATGGTTGCGCGGGCGCAAGTGCTTCTTGAATCTGGCCCACTGTGGTTTTTTTTTCAAAATTGTCGCTCTTTTTTTGTTTATAAACTGCAAATACTGCCAAAAGAAAGCTCTTTTGTGGGGAAAAAAGGACGTCAATTTTGTTTGGGAGCCACATCGTACGACCACGCAATTTTTATTCAAAGCATGACAGTGCCGATTTACATCGGCGGACACAGGTTTTTTTTTTTTTAGTAAAGTAACTGTCTGTCTCTGTGTTTTTATTACTTTATGTTCCTTTTTTTGGTGAAAGGGTAGGGGGTACTATGTATCCCCTACTCATTCACATAGGGAGGGCGGGGATCTGAGAGTCTCCTTGTCAAAGGGGGCTTCCAGATGGCAATAAGCCCCCTGGTCGCAGACCCCCCACAACCACAGCTCAGGGCTGTGGGGATAAGGCCCTTGTCTAATATCTAATATTTTAATGTTATTGCCAGGCATTTGGCCCATGTGTCCAAGGCTTTACACTACCCTTTCCCCAGGTTGACAATGCTGAAGTCCCATGGTGTCTCCATTTCTCCTCCATCCAGAGTGGAGGAATCCTAACACAGGAATTGTAATACTGGCCAGATCACCTTAATGAATTGACGTCCTTTTTTTCCCCATAAATAGAGCTTTCTTTTGGTGGTATTTGATCACCTCTGCAGTTTTTATTTTTTGCGCTATTAACAAACAAAGAGTGACACATTTTGAAAAAAAAAAAAAGTTGTTTTACCTATTTCTATAATACATATCCAAAAAAAATATATATATATATATATATATATATATATATATATATATATATATATATATATATATATATATATATATATATATATATATATATATATATATATATATATTCATCAGTTTAGGCCAATATATATTCTTCTACCAAAGTGACAGTGCATATTTTTTAGCACTGATCCCTGTATTAGGCCTCGTACACACGACCGAGGAACTCGTCATAAATGAAACATTGTTTTCCTCGACGAGTTCCTTGTTAGGCTTGTCAAGAAACTTGACAAGCTTTCTTTGCGTACACACGGTCAAGACAAAATCTCATCGTTCTCAAACGCAGTGACGTAAAACACATACGAAGGCGATATAAAGGGGAAGATTGATTCCACTGACGCCACCCTTGTGAGCATGTGCGGGTTTCTAAGCATACACACGAACGTGTTTCTCGTCTAAAACCAGCCAGACGAGGAACATGACGAGGAAATTGAGACTCCGGACGAGGAAAAAGAGAACTTGTTCTCTTTTTTTCTCATCGAGTTCCTCGACAGTTTTCGCGATGAAAAACATACTGTACACATGACCGTTGCTGCAATATCACAGTCCCGCTATAAGTCACTGATTGCCGCCATTACTAGCAAAAGAAAATTGAAATGAATTTAAAAAAATTAAAATATCCCATTTTTTTTTTAAGACACTATAACTTAATCGATATACGCCTAGTGTGATTTTTTTTTACCAAAAATATGTGGAAGAATATATATCGGCCTAAACTGATGAATTAATTTGTTGTTTTATATTTTTTGGGGGGTATGTATTATAGCAAAACGTTTTTTTTTTTAATTGTCAGTTTTTGTTTGTTTATAGCGCAAAAAATAAAAACTTCAGAGGTGATCAAATACCACCAAAAGAAAGCTCTATTTATGGGAAAAAAGGGACTTTTTGTTTGGGTACAACATCGCATGGCCGTGCAATTGTCAGTTAGGCCTCCTACACACGACCGAGTTTCTCGGAAAAAAACAGCAAGAAACTTGCTGGGAGAAATTTTTTTGCCGAGGAAACCGGTCGTGTGTACATTTTCGTCGAGGAAACTGTTGAGAAACTCGACGAGCCAAAAAGAGAGCAAGTTCTCTATTTCCTCTACGGGAATGGAGAAACTTGCCTTGTCGAGTTCCTCGACAGCCTAACAAGGAACTCGATGAGGAAAACAATGTGTTTCGCCCGTCGAGTTCCTCGGTCGTGTGTACGAGGCTTCAAAGCGATGCAGTGATGTATCGCAAAAAAATGGCCTGGTCATTAAGGGGGGCAAATCCTTACAGTCCTTAAGTGGTTAAATATGAGGACAAAGCTCTGCTTTCAATAGCTACCATTGTAATGTTGTATAAAGCACACCATAATAAGAACATTAGGGAAGCCTGTTGTGCACAAAGGTAACATCACTCTTTTACTTTTTTTTTTATTAAATAAGGGTGCAAGTGTTCACATGATCACAGTTTACTGTAGATTATAAACTTGACTGTAGTCTCCCTTTAACAGCAATGTGCATTTTCCTACAAAGCCCAGTAGGTGGCTCTGCTGTGCATCTGTGCCTTCAATGGCTCATCTCATAGATACCGCTGCGTACACTTGGCTCTGTAAGACCCTGAAAGAGAGAATATCAAGCCATTATTAATGTATTATTTTTTTTAGCAGCATTTTTAGATGCCAAGTGCACTGACACAGTGGCTGACAGGGCTCAGGTTTAATCTCAGCCACCCAGCCGAATCCAACAGCTCAATTTGCCGTGGTCTTCGACTTTTTTTAGCCTCCTTTGTTGCTATAGCACAATTGATGGCACCTGCATGCCAATTAATCAGATCTTTGTGTGTCGCTTCTGCAACTGAGAACTTTAGTTACCCTGCAAAGCCTTTGGGTGATCATGGTTGTACACTAAAGTTTTTTTTTTTTTATTATTCCATCGAAAATTAAATTAAATGCTGTATGGGTACAATTTCGGCAAAAGGATACGTCTTTATCAAGTGAGAATGACAGATCGAGATGAGACAATGAGCACACATAGTACCCAAGTTTTTTTTTTTCTCTTCTTCTTCTTCTTCTTCTTCGCATATTAAAGACTCCAACTGATTTCCCCTTGACATTTCCGCAGCCAGATTAAGAAGTATTGATTGCAACTTATAGGTCTGCATTGGATCTGACTTCCCTGTGCTAACAATACAATAATGGGAGAGACAATATAATCTTATACGTATCACAACCCTCATAATGAATAGCTGGCTAATTGCTCTGCTTTTACTTCACTTGTTTGTTAACCCTCGGGGCTCGATTAAAAATCCTTTTCTCCATATGTGAAGTATACAGCTATTCAGAGAATAATGGAAAGCGCTGGTATTCTGCAGGCTGAATTGATAAACATTTTTCCTTTTTTTTGAAAGTGTAAAACAGTGTCCCTTAAAGTGAACCCAGACTCCAGTTTAATTTTTAAAGCACAACTCCAGCCAATTAAATTTTTTTGTGTAGATTGGAGGAGGGTTGGAACCTGTTGAAGTCGCAAATTATTATTATTTTTAATATTATACAGGATTTATATAGCACCAACAGTTTACGCAATGCTTTACAATATAAAAGAGACACAATACAGTTATGATACAATAAAATACAAGAGGATAAGGGGGCCCTGCTCAGAAGAGCTTACAATCTAATAGGGTGGGGCAGGTGGTGCAAAAGGTTGTAACTGTGGGGAATGAGCTGATGGAAGTGGTAAAAGATGAGTTGGAGACGTGATAGGCTTCCCTGAAGAGATGAGTTTTCAGGGATCGCCTGAAGATAGCAAGAGCAGGAGAAAGCCGGACAGGTTGAGGTAGCGATTTCCAGAGGTTGGGAGAGGCTCTGGAGAAATCCTGGAGATGAGCATAGGAGAACGAGACGAGAGAGCTTGACACTTGACAGTAGGAGGTCTTAAGAAGAGCAGAGAGGACGGTTTGGGATATGTTTGGAGACAGGATTGGGGCGGAATTGTGGATGGCTTTGTTAGTCAAATCGCTGTATTAAACACCTTCTACTACAGTGATTGTCGTTTGTTGCTACAGTAGCTTACGGGTCCCATGCTGAGCAACTGCTCTGCGGCATTGTGAACACAGCCCCCCCCCATTCCGGTGGCATTAAGATAAATTTTTCTATTATCTCAATTAATGCAAAGTGTTCCCTGATTGGGCAAGGTGGAGATTTTGACATCACTGCCCCACCTCTTCTAGACCAATCAGAGAATGCTTTGCATTCAGTGTCGGCTCACACTTATACGCTGCAAATTAGGTGCAAATTTAAAGCGGCACGCAGTGGGAATTTGCATTGCGATTTCTGTTTGCCATGTGCAATTTCCGTGCAAATTTAATAATCCATATTCCCATTGCACATGATCCAGTCCCTAGAGCTAGGGACTGGATTAGAAAGCCCCAATGAGGATATTTGCCATAAATAAACTAAAAGTCAGCAGCTACAAATACTACAGCTACTGATTTTTAATATAAGGACACTTACCTGTCCTGGGTGCCCACGATGTCAGCACCCGAAACCGATCTATCCCTTGGCTCTCGGGTTGAGGCGCCGCCATCTTTGGTAAGGGCTTCACTTACTGGTTCCCTACTGCGCATGGGTTAAAGAGGAGTTCTAGTACTCTTAAGTGTATCCCAAACAGTTTCTGTATGAGTTGTGGCTGAAATCTTTCTTGGTCTACCTGACCTTAGCTTGGTATCAAAAGAGCCGCTCATTTTCCACTTCTTAATAAGTAATTAAACAATACTGACTGGCATATTCAAGGCTTTGGATATCTTTTTATATCCTTTTCCATCTTTGTAAAGTTTCATTACCTTTTTACGCAGGTCTTTTGACTGTTCTTTTCTACCTGCTCATGGCTCAGTGGCTAGCCTGCTTAGGGCATCCATGTGAGAGCTAACAAACTCATTGACTATTTATACACAGACACTAATTGTGATTTAAAAAGCCACAAATGTGGGAAATTAACCTTTAAAGGAACACTAAAGTAAAAAAAAGTTTTTTTGTAAAATAACAAACATGTTATACTTACCTCCACTGTGCAGCTCGTTTTGCACAGAGTGTGCCCGAACTCTGTCTTCTGGGGTCCCTCAGCGGCTGTCTCGGCTCCTCCTCGCAAGAGCTTTCCACCTTCATGCAAGCGAGCTCGCATGGTGGAAAGCTTTTGCGGGCGCGCTCCCGTGATACAGCGGCAGGCATAGCTGCCGAATGTATCACTCGGCCCTGCCCCCGGCACGCCGCGTCATCGGATGTGATTGACAGCAGCGCCAGCCAATGGCTGCGCTGCTATCAATCTGTCCAGCCTAGCCAATCAACAGCCAATCAACGGCTGGGAACCGAAGAGGATCACGGGGACGCGCTCAGGACTTTCGAGGGGTGAGGTAAGTAAAATGGGGGTTCGGGGGGGGGGCAGTACCGTCGGATGTGCCACCTTCTGTGTCTGTACCAAGGCCAAACTTTCCAGTGTATATAAACTTTTTATCAGGGCCATTTGGGTGATTTCTGTTATCATTATGATTTAAAAACGATCCAAAAAACGATGTGATAATAAATGGTTTCATGTGATTGCTATCCTTAAATAAAAATTTTTTTTTGGGTATGATCAGTCATATTTTCAATATTAATGCCAACATTTTAAAATTTCTGCCAGGGTATGGAAACTTTTGAACATGACTGTATACTGTATGTGTTATAGTCCATGATGTGCAAACTGACCCGATACTCATTGTTAGAGCAGGGTTAGTGCTAGTATACACGTAATGATGACTAAATAGACCAATTGTACTAAATGCCAAGAAAGGCTAGTGGTGAGTTCCATATACCGGAGTGATACATGATTTTGAGACAGAAAAAAGCTGTAGTCCAAAGTGGTGCATGTTGTCCAAAGGAAAATAGAAAACCAACAAGATAGCTTAGCCATCTGAGAATGAGACTTATATGGGCACAGCCACAGCACACTCCCAAACATCATGCAAGGATATGAAATGAGTGTGAGGCACAATCACCTGAGTGGCTAAGCCACCCGGCATTTGGCACCAAACCTTTCTATGATGTTGGCAGCTGGTCTGCCTGCATAATGAAAACGCATGGAGCTGTGCAAAAATACAGGGGGCAGAACAGCACCCTTGAAAATCCCAGATGGCACCCCAGGGTGCCGTGACACTCCACTTGAGAAATTTTGCATTAAACACAGCAATCCATGCACTTCAACTTATAACCTCTTCAACCATGTTCATTTATTACTGGCCAAGTGGCAGAGTCAACATGCAAAGAGCAGTCACCTCTACCAGCCAATCAGTATTCTGCTTACTGTATTTAGTACGGTGCAAAAAGAATGCCGAATACTTGTTGTAGCTTGCGGCACTTCACACAGTGCCCTTTATATTTTTAAATAAGTTGGATAAAGTAAATGAAAAGTCCAAAAAAATAAATCTTTTATTTGTTGGTCAAGTAAAGAAAAAAAAACATGAATCAACATTTGTTCAGTGAGAAAAACACTAATAGATCAACATCACCTCTTGAAATAGACCTACAGTGACCCAGCATGGAGACGGCAGTGTTGCTGACTTTGAAGAAGTGATTTCTCCAGGACCTGAATAAGGTCACTAGATGAATAGATGAAAGATGAAAACTCACAATGCCTCCAAAAACACACTGTGTACAGGTAAGGTAAGTATACAGTATGTCTCCACTTTCTGCTGTAATCAATCTCAATGTCCTCTGGAGCTCCTGCCAGCTAAAAACATGGAGAAAAAAAGGTCACATGGGATTATCAATGCATCACTATATGATCATGGCTGTTATAATGTGCTTTATAGGTGCTATAGGACATTTCCCTATCAACCAATTATCTATTTAAGAATAAACAACTGAAACAATTTAAGGCAACAATTGTCCTTTGCCCTTTCTACCATATTTTCTTCCTACATTCCTCTTATCATCCATTCTTTGTTCATTCCTTTCTTTCATACCGTCCACTTTTCTTCTTTCCTTCCTTCCTTCCTTCCTTCCTTCCTTCCTTCCTAACTTATTTCCCTCCCCTTCCTTCCTCTTACATTCTTTTTTCTTTCTTCCTCTTACCTTCTTTTTCCTTCCTTTGTCCTTTCTTCCTTCCTTACTTCTTTACTCTTACTTTTTTCCCTCTATCCTTCCTTCCCTCTTTCCTTCCCTATTTTTCCTCTTACCTTTTTTTTCCTTCCTTCCTTCAATCCTTCCTTTGTTCCTTCCTTTGTTCCTTCCTTCCTCCTCTTATCTTTTTTTCCTTACCTCTTTACTCTTACTTGTTTCCCTCTTTCCTTCTTCCCTTCCTTCCTTTCCTCCTCTTACCTTCTTTTTTTCTTCCTTTTCCCTTCCTTCCTTCCCTCAATCTATCCTTTGTTCCTTCCTTCCTCCTCTTATCTTCTTTTTCCTTACCTCTTTACTCTTACTTGTTTCCTTCCTTCCTTCCTTCCTTCCTTCCTTCCTTCCTTCCTTCCTTCCTTCCTTCCTTCCTTCCTCTTACCTTCTTTTTCCTTTCTTCCTCTTACCTTCTTTTTTCCTTCCTTCCTTCCTTCCTTCCTTCCTTCCTTACTTACTTATTTCCCTCCCCTTCCTTCCTCTTACCTTCTTTTTTCTTTCTTCCTCTTACCTTCTTTTTCCTTCCTCTGTCCATTATTCCATCCTTCTTTATTTACTCTTTCTTTTTTCCCTCTTTCCTTCCTTCCTTATTTTTCCTCTTACCTTATTTTTCCTTCCTCCCTTTCTTCCTTCGTATGTTCCTTCCTTCCTTCCTTCTTTTTATCTTCTTTTTCCTTTCTTCTTTCCTCTTACCTTTTTTTCTTCTTACCTTTCCCTCTTTTATTCCTTCCTGTTTCCTCTTACTTTTTTCCCCTATTTCTTACAGTATTTTTCCTTCCTTCCATCCTTCCTTTTTTTCTTTCCTTCCTTTTCCTTTTAACCTTCTTCTTCCTTCCTACCCCCCTCTTATCTTCTTCATGCTCCTTTGTGTAAGAAAGGCTGAGGTGTACTGTGCAGATGCCTCAGCATTACACAGCCATTGTAAATGAACCCTGTAATGCGGGGTGCCTAAACTTTTGAGAAGCAAGGTCCACTTTAGCGACTTTGAAATCGGTCACCAGCCATATTAAGCAGAGCGGGCAGATGACAGGTTTGTGTCCACTCTGCATATGCAAGCAGACACAGATACAGCCCCCCTCTACTCTATGGGCCCTCTGATCCGATTTGATTGGCTCCACCTGAAAAACAAACAGGCGGACCCAATCAGACAGATCATGTGAAAGGGGCCTAAGGCTGCTTTCACACTGATGAACTGCAGTTTACCTGCACCTCAACTGACCTTAATCTTAATTTTTTCCTCAGGATTCCTGCAGGTATCGCTGGCTGCTGCTGTGACCTAGGTGGGTATGGCTGGTGGCTGCTGCTGGCTGTCCTCCAGGGCCCCCCTGCTGGTGGGTACTGCTGGCTGGTACTTCTGATGGGTACTGTTGTTTGATACAGACACACAGAGGCACACCTCCAGCTTGGCAGCTCTCAATGGCCCTCTTATGACTCATACCCCCTCCCTTCCTGGCAAACTCTCATGAGAGTGAGAGAGAGCTGTGCATGATGTCATAAGCCTAGGCGTTTTTCCAGACAAGAAACAGGAAGCGGGCTGTATACGGTATTTGCTGGCAGAAAGAATTTTTTTTTTGCGGTCCAAAGTTAAAACAACAAGGGCAGAAGATTTAATAGATGGAAAGATGAAAAATGGCTGAAGTTCTGCCAACATTTTTATACTGTTTCATGGGTGCGCTCAACTTTTAGGTTTGTAATGTTTTGTATCTATTTACTCAACCAAAACTTTTATTTTATACTTTACCAAACATTGGGTAATATATTGGATTTGTATGCAGTAAAATTTATTTTAGTTTATTTAAATATGGGTTTAATAAAGAAGTGTGCTAATATCCTGTAACATAAAAAGATTTAGCAATCACTATTTTATTATAAAGGGTCTCTTCTTTTGGAAAATATATAATGCTTGCTGGGTTTAATTATCTGCTGGCCTAAAATGTGCAATCCAACATGTATGCAAAAAAAATGCTCTGGTGGACAAGTAAATATTTGACTGTATTTCATAGTAAAAAAAAGAATGCAACTGCAATACATGTATATTCCCATGTTTATCCCATTATAAACCTTGCAAGCAGAAAAAAAAACAATCTTGGGTAGTGTCAGATCTGTCCAGTCGACTTTTTGCTGAACTATTGAAACCAATGAACTATCCTATTACACCATAGATGCTAATTTCCTTTAATTGTAGTACAAGATAAGATACAGGACGGCTAAGACTGCTTGAAACAGCAGAGTATGTCTGAAAAGGACAGGCCTGAACTTCTGAAATGATCAACAGGTTTGTTTGCATTGTTGTTGAACAGATATAACAAAATGCCTTCAATGGTTTCAAATGTAGCCAATAAGAGAAGTTAATTCTTAGGATTCACATACGTTTGTTGCGAGCGGGCAACAGTTGCAGGTGCTGTGACAAACTGGTTACATTGTCGTACACATGCACACTGGAGTTTCCCCTGGGGCGCACAGCAGCATGATCCTATCCCCTGTGTATAGTGGACACAGTGGATCATGATGTAAGCAAAACTGTCATGATTAACTTCCATTCATGACAGTTTGTTATGATTCCTATGATTGGCCAACAGCTATCACATGCTACCTAGCTACCTGTACCATGTGATAAGCTGTAGCCAATCACAGATAACAATAGCAAGCAAGCTGTCATTAATGAAAGACATGACTGTTATAAGCAATACGAGTGCAAAAAAAAATCTTGAATCACCCCGCCCCATGGTGACATTGAACTACTCTCATGACAGTATGTAACAAAACAAAGTAAAAATAAATAAATAAAAAAATTGGATAAAAACATATTTACTTATTTATTTTACATACTTCACCAGTCAGTAACCCTAATCACTGCCGCACCAGTCATATGATGTGGCGCTGTACTGCCCTTGTGACAAATAACAAATAAAATATTATGTGAAAAAAAAATATTTAATTTCATAATTTTCTCAAAAGATTTAGACAAAAAAATGTCAACTTCAAACAACACGCCATGCCTCTTACTAAATACCTTGGACTGTCGACTTTCCAAAAAGAGGTCATTGGAGGGGTATTTCTACTGTACTGGCATTTTAGGGTCTCAAGAAATGAGATCAGTACATCAGGATTGATCAATTTTCAAATATGTATACCATACTTTGTAGAATCTATAGCTTTCAGAGAGACTAAATAATATGCACCGATTTGGGCTATGTTTACCAAAAAAAAAGTAGCAGCCTACATTTTTGGCCTAAATTTATGAAGAAATTAGGCACTCAGCTCCCCCTACTCCACCCCCACCCTCTCCAACTCTTTTTTCACTATTCTCTTTGCAATCTTTCTTTCGTTATTTTCTTCATCCAAACAGTTTTTTGTTATGAATCTCTCAAGTTTATAGATGTGAGGGGACGGAACTGCCACTATGATTGTTCTTATCATGCACAGAATCGCTGGCAGAAGACGGTGATATCTGAATGATGCCTGTAGCTGCAGGCATCATTCAGATATCACCGCACAAAGTCGAGGACATCATATGACGTCCTCATAGACAAGTGGTTAAAATCAATAACATTTTAATTAAAGTAAATTTATGAAGAAATATTATTCATTTGCAAAGTTTTACAACAGAATCTAAAAACAATTTGTGTTTTTTTATTTATTTATTTTGCTTGTATAGCATAAAAACAACAACAACAAAACTAGTGGTAATTTAATACAACCAAAAGGAAGCTCTAAATTTTAAAAGATTATTTGTTTGCAACATGGTATAACTGTAACTATGAAACACGTGCTTATTTTGAAAAATGTTTGGAATGTTTAATTTACATACCAAAAAAAAAAAAAAAACATTGGTGATTAAATACCACCAACATCTATATTTGTGTGAAAAAAAATATATACATTTTATTTGTGTACAGTATTGCACAATTTCCAGTTAAAGCGGGAGTTCACCCATTTGCGTTTTTTTTTTCTCTTTTCCCCATAGCTGGATGCTCGTTTTGTCTAGGGGAATCGGCTATTTGTTTTAAAATATGAGCAGTACTTACCGTTTTCGAGATGCATCTTCTCCGCCACTTCCGGGTATGGGTCTTCGGGAGCGGGCGTTCCTTCTTGATTGACAGTCTTCCGAGAGGCTTCCGACGGTCGCATCCATCGCGTCACTAGTAGCCGAAAGAAGCCGAACGTCGGTGCGGCTCTATACTGCGCCTGCGCACCGAGGTTCGGCTTCTTTCGGAAAATTGTGACGCGATGGATGCGACCGTCGGAAGCCTCTCGGAAGACTGTCAATCAAGAAGGAACGCCCAGTCCCGCAGCCCATACCGGGAAGCGACGGAGAGGATGCATCTCGTAAACGGGTAAGTACGGATCATATTTTAAAACAAATAGCCGATTCCCCTAGACAAAACGAGCATCTAGCTATGGGGAAAATGTGTTCTCCATGGGTGAACCTCAGCTTTAAAGTAGCGAAGTGCTGAATAATAAAAAAATGCCCTGGTCATGAGCTTGACCTTTCCGGAGGTCAAGTGGTAAATGCAATTCACTTTGTCATTGGAAATATTGTGCAGTGAGGCACCACAACAGTCTGAATAGTGTTTACAACATAACAATATTTTTGATTCACTGTAGCTTGTTAAAAAAAAATGCAAAAATATTTTTTTCCTATTTTTTTGGGATTTCTAGATTTTATTTTCATAATAAACAGATTTCAATGTTCTTTAAAGCGTTTGACTACACATTTTGTACATATAGAGAAAAAAAAAAGCATGTGCGTTGAGAAATATTTACAGCTCAAATCCCAAATTTGCCGCCTGCCAGTTTATGGCAATCCCCTGAAAACTCCAAATTACAAAAAGAGAGAAGAAGAAAATCAAACAGATGTATTCGTTTTTAAACAGAATGCTCAACATGTGCTGTAAAATAAAAGCAGCATTTGGCAGCGTGAAATATCTTGGCATCTGTTCAGCATTTGTAAATGTGGTAAAATATTAATACAGCTTATAAAGTGAAAGGAATGTTTCAATATCTTCCGTTTGTTTGCTTTTAGAAATGGGAAGTTATGTCCACATGCTTTGTTTGTCCTGGCTTGTAAACACAATTAGATGGCCAAATTATGCATGTGAATAGCACAGGCAATAAAATGTACACAGGCAGTTTTGCAATAATCAGCGGATGGAGGCCTAGTGATGGGAAAGAGAACCTTGATGGAATTTCTTTGAGTTCCATTCAAGAGGTTCTAAATGAGATTATCTCGCTATGCTTCAGCCAGGAGGGATGACCTTCTTGGGAGATGAGACACTGTGTTGGGTGGACTTCTTACCTACAAGACTCAAAGGGCTTGATTTACTAAAGGCAAATAAACTGTGCACTTTGTAAAGTGCAGCTGCACTCTCCAAGAGACACATTTCCCAGCCTGATACAACCCCAAACTCCTACATGCATATTACCCAACATTTTACCTAGCGAATGCAGTAAACAAGACAAAAGGGGTAGCAATTTTATTCTCTAAGCACAGTAAATTCACAGTAAATTCTCCCCAATTGCAGACTACAGAGACCCCGAAGGAAGATTTCTCCTAGTTAAGGGTATTATGGAGGGACATTTATACTCCATAGTATCCTACTACAACCCAACAGACTCAATTTTTCCAGTCTCTCATCGAAAGCCTGAACCCCCTCTTGGAGGGCACAGTCATATTTTGAGGGAACTCAAATGTTGCTTTTGACCAGGGGCTAGATAGGTCCAGACCCTGTCTGGCCCACTTGACCCGCCCCACTAAGGCGAGTCTTAAAATAGCTAGACTCCTTAAGACCTTGTACACATTTGGAGAGAAGTGAACCCCTCTAAACGAGACTATACTCACTTGTCCTGGCCCCACCAGTCATATGCCAGGATCAACCATATCCTAGTTTCCCCAAGTCTCATTTCATCCGCCCAAAAATCGACCATCAAAGATACAGTCTGGTCATCTCACTCAATGGTAACCCTCTCCCTACACAACACTCTTAAACCCTGTACACATGATCGGTTTGTCCGCTGAAAACTATTTCCATTGGTGTAAAAAAATAGAACATGTTTTAAAGTTTTCCTATGGATAAAAAACGGATAGAAAAATCTGATCGTCTGTATGGAACTCCATCGGTCAAACATCTACGCATGCTCAGAATCAAGTTGACGCATGCTTGGAAGCATTGAACTTCATTTTTTTCAGCTCGTCGTATTGTTGTACGTCACCACGTTTGGACACGATCAGATTTTTGACTGATGGTGTGTAGGCAAGACTGATGTAAGTCAGCTTCATCGGATATCCAACAAAAAAATCCATCGGATTAGATTCGATCAGATATCCGATCGTGTGTACAGGGCTTTAGAAGACAACTGGGTACGCACTGGTGACTAAATGAATCGCTCCTTAGTGACCCCGTCAAAACTAAGGATATAGATGTCTCCTTAAAGGAATAATTTAACCTAAATGATGTTGATGATATTTCCCCCGGAGACTTTGTGGGCAACCCAAATTAAGAGGGAGCGACAGTATTGCCAATCCTATCACAAAAATCTGACTCTCTGGGAAAAAATTGGATCTGAGACCTCACTGACCTCTGAATGTCGGCCCATGGCATATATCTTTCACAATCTAGACTTTATCCCCAGTCAAGACATGAAATCCTTTAAATGGTGGCTAGACAAGGGGTTGTATCATATTGGCCATTTCTTCACTCCCTCTGGCCCAATTTCCCAGAGCTACTGTGTTCAGAAGCTTGAAATTCCAACCTCGGAGCACTTTAGATTCCAAAAAATACATTACTTTCTCCATATGATTTGGAAGGGGAAACGAGCCTCTCCCAGATTCACACCTTATGAACTATGGTGTGGACAGGCCATGGATCAGAGGGGTGGAATCTCCATCATTTACCAGTCCCTTGCTCACCCGTCTTGCAAATCATCTTATATGTTGGCTTGGGAAAATGACCTCCAAATTCATTGGGACTTAGAGAGGTGGCAGACCTCATATTCTAAATCCTTCAAGGGGATTAGGAACATCTCCTTAATTGAATCTAGCCTCAAAGTAATGACCAGATGGTACCTTACCGCCTTAAAGCTGGCTACCATTTTTCCCACAGCAAACCCTCAGTGTTATCGTGGTTGCAAACTCATAGGCTCCATGGCCCACATTTGGTTGAAGTGCATCATAATTAGGTCATTCTGGAACAAGATGTTTACCTTGGTCCAAAGAGTGAACAATCACCAGCTCCCAAGAACCCCAGTGATCGCTCTCCTGAACTCGAACCTTTTAAAGGTTTCCAAAGTCAACCACAAATTGATCTATTTTATGCTGCTAGGGGCCAAGCTGATCATAGCCAAATCATGGAAACAACCAAAGGTCTCCTTCTTAGCAGCCAAAGGTAAGATCTCGTGGATTATGTCCCTGGAGAAATTAGTTAGCATCTTAACTGATACGGTTTTGTCATTTGAAACTATCTAAGAACCTTTGGCCCTGCATGTGGGCATCTCTTTCAAACCTGGAATCCAGGTCTGATAAATAGTTGCTTTAGTTTAGCCAATATCTCCCTTCCTGTTGATTGGCTATGACCGCCACACACACATCCCTGTTCTGGCTCTTGTGCCTGCGACTGCACATGGTCAGCGGTCATCGCAACTGCTGGCAAGGAGCATTGGTTCCCCCTCTCGTGTATGCCTGCTATAGGCATTTAAAGGGCAAACGTACAGATACGATGGTTCGAGGGATAGTGCAACCTGCTGCAGTATAATGATGACAGCTGGAAGACTGGAAGTTCAGGGAAGCAACACGGAGTAAGTAGGAGCCAGAAGCATTGAAAGGTATGCACCAAAAGTGCTTGGATTTAGCAAGTAGTTAACTGCAGAGTAGGTTATTTTTAATTGCTTAACCACTTTCTGCCGGCCTGATGACTTTCTACGGCCGCAATGTTGATCCTAATTGCCGGGAGGCCATCTATATACGGCCTTCGGCCGCTTCTCCTCTCAGCCAATGGGGTCTTAGGTCTCCCGGCAAATGACCGAGAGGATAAACAGGAAGACATAATCAAATATTAATTTGCTAATGTCACAAAACAATGTTGGCTCAGGGCGCAGTGCTCATTGCCTCGAGCCCACCCCTTTTTTTAAGTGAATTAGAGCCTTATCATGTACTTCTAGAAAAAAAATCAATAGAAAACCATGCACAAAATCCTGCATGTAGATTAGGGGGGGCAGCACCCGTGTGCCCCTAATGGACAGGCTGCCACTGCCCACAAGCAACCGCTTTCTATGGAAGTTGTTAATATAGCCCAAACTAGGAAAGTTCATAGGCATTGAAACTGTGTACTTTTTTTTTATTCAGAGTTGAAAAGTTTACTCTGTGCGATAATGTAACTAGCTTTTCACTTGTACTGGCTTTCTCATTATTTAAAAACAGAATCATCCATCTTTTCATTTCTAGATTTCAATTTGTAACTGCACATGTTTTTTCCTAGTTCTTATGCCAAGCTAAAGTTGAACTAAGAGTATTTTTGTCACACTCTGAAGACCAGATTTTCCTCTGCAGGTCAATATGTCTCTTTTGCAAATTACAGCTCTGGAGTGCATTTGGGAACTTCAGATCAATATTTGACATGCTCTGCCTACTTCAAAGTATCATTTTAGTGGATAGTGCATTAGCGACTTTTACACAATTTTTCTCAAAAAAATATATGTTTTTCATTTCCATGATAAAAAGGAAATATCAAACATAAGAAAGGCATTGAATTTCAGAACGGTAAAATGTCATTAAGCTGGAAACACTGGAGCGCCAGTCCTTATCACAATATTTGGGGGGGGGGTTAAACATTTGTATCTTCTGTTGAATCCATTAACCTCTAGCAAATATGAGATTTTGCTCTCAGAGATATATTGAGAAAGAGCAAATGTTTTACGAATTCACTTAGTAAAGGTCAGCTTTCAACACAAATACTATTTTTATGCAGCCAACATTTTGCAAGGCTGGTGGTATCATTAGTGAAGGATGCTTTTGTTAGGCAACATTCAAAGGTGATGTTTTTTATGCTGGAGTGGTAAAGGCTTTGTTGTGGTTCCTTGGTTATTGATTACAGTCAAGAACATCTACCATAACTGGTATATGACACAGCAGAATCCCTCAAAATTTCCCTCTGAGGCCTCGTACACACGACCAAGGAACTCGTCGTAAATGAAACATCGTTTTCCTCGACGAGTTCCTTGTCAGGCTTGTGGAGAAACTTGACAAGCTTTCTTTGCATACACACTGTCAAGACCAAATCTCCTCGTTCTCAAACGCGGCGACGTACAACACATACAACGGCAGGGGAAGTTGGATTCCACTGGCACAACCCTTGGGGCTGCTTTTGCTAATCTCATGTTACTGCATGTTAAGTAAAAGTTTGGTAAGAGACAAATTGCACTTTTCAGACTGTTACAGCGTGACAAATGTGCTATCTCCATTACAAACGCTACTTTTACCGAAGGTGCGCTCCCGTCTCATACTTTATTCTGAGCATGCACAGGTTTCTTAGCATACACACGAACATGTTTCTCATCGAAAACCAGCCCGACGAGGAACACGACAAGGAAATTGAGACTCCTGTCGAGGAAAAAGAGAACGTGTTCTCTTTTTTTATCGTCGAGTTCCTCGACAGTTTCCTCGATGAAAAACATACACATGACCGTTTTCCTGGGCAAAAAAGCTCTGCCACCTTGTTTCTTGATGGATTCTGTCGAGGAAAACGGTCGTGTGTACGAGGCCTTACCCTCTTCCACTGACTGTTAATCTTCTGGCATTGCACAGATGAGCTTCAGTATGTAAAAGAGCAATGTGTAAAGCAAGTATCTGCCATGGTTTGAAGGCATTATAAACCTTCCTACCTGCATAAGATGTGCATTGATAATCTAGTTTCATGGTGTCATTTGTTGGCCCATACGCACCAGTCACAGAGCCAGTCACGCGGCCCCTGAAGGAAGAGGGGGTGAAGATGGACGCTTCCAGCTAGAGGGGACATCGGTGACATGGCAGGCTTCTTTTTCAGATAAGTGACACATAATGGGCTACTATGTGATGCATTATGCTTTACCTTTGCAGGGAAATAAAGATGAAGTAAAACCCATCTGGGTATACTTCCTCTTTAAGGGCCATCCTGCCCCAGTTATACTTATTTCACCAGTTCTCCTTCGTTTCTTCTAATCTTTTGCAGATGGCCACAATACCTGGGGCTTCTGGGTATGGGGAACATGTGATTTTTACGTGACAATGCTAGTTCCAAGTTATGACTTTTGGGGTGATGTAATCACTTTCCTTTGTGTGTGGACACTGTGGGATGATTTATTAAGGCAAAATGCAGTTGCTACAGAGCTTAGTTACTTTGTAAAGCGCACCCAATCATGTGCAGGGATTTTTTTAAAAAAAAACTGAATTTTTGCTTGCACGTGATTGGTTGATGGAAGTCAACAAAGCTTCTGCTCATTCACTAAGCTCTGGAGCAACTGTACTTCCAGAGTGCAACTGCACTTTGCAAAGTGCAGAGCCTATTTGCCTTTAATAGATCAACCTCTGTCACTTTGGGGTTGATTTACTAAAATAGACTGCACTCTGCAAGTGCAGTTGCTCCAAAGCTTAGTAAATGAGGTAATGCTTCACTTTGGAAAGAATACCCAATCACATACAAGGAAAAAAAATGCATTTTCGCTTGCACATGATTGGATGATGGAAGTCAGCAGAGCTTCTGCTCATTTACTTAGCTTTGGAGCAACTGTGCACATTCTATTTGCCTTTAGTAAATCAACCCCTCTCCTTGCATGGGCAAGTTGACACAGCCTCTTTAAAGTCTTGTGAATTAAGCCTTTTACAGGCTAGCGTAAAACTCTTCCTGATCTGCAGTCTCATGCCGAAATTATATTTTGCCAATATATTTAGCTTAAAAGAGTTGTAAAGTAAAACATTTTTTCACCTTAATGCAATCTATGCATTAAGGTGAAAAAACATCTGATGATGCCACCCCCCCCAAGCCCCCGTTTTACTTTCCTGTCCCGAGATCCTCTTCGCCGCTCAGCCTGGCCACTGATTGGCTAAAGTGGATGGATTGAGAGCTGTGCAACAATTGGCTGGCGCTGCTGTCAATCACATCCAGTGACGCAGCGCACAGAGGGGTGGGGCCAAATGATGCAGTGAGCGGCTGTGGCCCCTCACTGTATCACAGGAGCGCGCCTGCAAGGACTCATCACCATGCAAGCTCTCTCGAATGAATGTGGTGATTACTTGCGGGGAGGACCAGAGACAGCCGCCGAGGGACCACAGAATACGTGGATTGGGGCCACTCTGTGCAAAACGAACTGCACAATGGAGGTAAGTATGACATGTTTGTTATTTTAAAGAAAAAAAATCCTTTATTAACCCTTTAAAGTGGATTTCTACCCTCATTTTTTTATTTTTTAAAGTCAACAGCTACAAACACTGTAGCTTTTGACTTTAATAAGGACACCTACCTGTCAAGGGAGCCCGTGATGTTGGCCCCCCGAGGCCGATCCGCCCATTGGATCTGGTGCAGGCGCAGCAATTGTAACTAAGGGAAACTGGCAGTGGAGCCATCAGGCCGGTTTCCTACACGATTCGGGTGGCGCTTTCTGATTGGCCTCATCGTCTTCTGGGACACACATAGGTCCCAGAAGGGAGCGGCGGTGGAGGAGGGGCAGATCCTGAAAAGAAAATTACGTGCCTCGCCGCAGCAAACCTGGGGCAGAAGTTTACCTTTTTAATACTAAGGTAAGAAAACAAAATTGTATATCCAAAAACGAGGGATTGAGGGGTGGTCTTTCGTTTTAAGACTAAGTACTAAAGTTGGTTGAAACTCTGCTTTAACAGAAAAGTTTTTTAATCCTTGAATGAAGGTTTGTTACTCTATCACTGTTAATTAATTATATTTTATTCAATGGCTTTTTTGTTGCTGTTTTTTGGTAATTTAGAATCTGAGACTTAGATTTCTCTGAAGCTCTTTATATTCAGTGTTCAAAGAATCCCTTCTGGAAAGACACCTAAAAAATGTACGACTTGCCCAATATCATCACAATGACACTCAGACATCAAATGCAGGTGAGAAAAGAGGTCATTTAAATAATACGACTACATGGCTTAACTTCTTTTTTTTTTTACATCACTTTGTAATTTCTCTTCATTTGCTGGAATTTAAAGGACAAACATAATGATCAACCGTGGTTTGATTTTTTTCTTTTTTCTTACCACTTAACACAAAAACATCCCCAATGACACCTTTGAGGATGAAGTAATTAAATCTTTTGCATCAACCCAGTTAACAGTGGCTGCTAGTTTAATTAGGGAAGCTAGTCTGGGACCACTTAGAATAAATACTCTTTAAATGTGGTTTCATTCGGAGAAGTGGAGAGTGAAAATATATCAAACGTAAATCAAAGGAAATATTATTTTAGAAGGAACCGTCAAAGCACCCTAAATTATATTAGCCAGGAGGATTGATCATCTTTTTGTTTTAAAAGGACAGGGGTGAGAAAAAACAAAGCTGCCCATGGCATTTGGCATTATTTTTCAAAAGAAAGAGTTTTAAGCTTTAAACTGACTAAAGAATAACTCCAAGCAAACAGCTAAATATAACATTTTAATAAATACTTATATTTGGCCGGTATGACAACATTTTAGTATTTTTTTTGCAGCTAGTTATGTAATTCCAGTCTACTGCCACTTTGTACAGGCAGGAAGAAGATTGGTTTATTGATCACAAACTTTGGTTAAGAAAAAAAAACAACAGCCAACCCCTAGAAAACCCATTTATAAGAGCTATTGGATGGATGATTAATAGCCTTTAATTTCACTTAATTTAGAGGCATAGAAGCGGCTTAGTTGTTGTTGATCCCTTTTCCCAAAAAGGTTTGTAAGCCCTGATGTAGGGGTCCTGAAATTATTTTATTGTTTTCATTTTTTAACAACATCTGTAAAATAATTTCTGAGCTGTGAAAATTGTTTAGTGCTATTTTTCCTCCTATAATGTTTTAAGGGCTCAACAGAAACGCATCTCATTTAAAGTCCCAACCCTTTCTTTCTTTCAATTTCAGGGATGGAGGCATGTGTTATTCACATGCCTCATTCAAAGTCCCAAACCCATTTCCATGTTTAAAAAATAGGGATGGAGATGCGATTTTGATGCTTATACATTTACCCTTATGCGTTTTTTCCAGTGCTTTATTGCTATACCTATTTTAGATGGAGGCTGGCTCATTAGCACTTGTATGCCTCCATTGAGGAAACTAGAAAAGTTTAGTTAGGACCACAGGAATGCAGAGAGCCTTGTAAGCGGCTTGTGGCTTATCCATATATTTGCAAATGTGTGCAACCAATCCTCTGCTTTTAACATACTAAGTTAGACAGTTGAATTTGGCTTGCAATTTGGTTGGTAAGTTTGAGCCTGGTTATTACGTTATACAACTTTATTTATTTACTTATACATATTGTTTGCATCAACACGCATCTCATTTAAAGTCCCAACCCTTTCTTTCTTTCAACTTTCAGGGATGGAGGCATGTGTTATTCACATGCCTCATTCAAAGTCCCAAACCCATTTCCATATTTCTGTTTATAGCGCAAAAATAAAAACCGCAGAGGTGATCAAATACCACCAAAAGAAAGCTCTATTTGTGGGAAAAAAAGGACGCCAATTTTGTTTGGGAGCCACGTCACACGACCGCACAATTGTCAATTAACTACTTGCCGACCGCCCACCGTCGTTATACGTCATCACTTTAGAGATGAATATCTCGGTAACGGTAGCAGCTGCTGCCACAATCGAGATATTCATCTCTTCTGTGGGCGGCCGTGTTAACGATAATGGCGGTCTCCGCGGCGAATCCGCCGCGAGATCGCCGTTATCGGTGGCGGGAGAGGGGCCCCCCCCCCTCCCGCCGCTGTTCCGCGCCCTCCGCCGCTTACCGGAGCCGTCGGTAGCGGCGGAGGAGATCGCGACCATCCGGATGGTGAGCGGGGACGAGACTGAAGGAAAAATCTCCTTCGCCCGTCCCCATAGCTCCGCTGGGCGGAAGTGACGTCAAAACGTCAGTCCCGCCCAGCGTCTAAGGCCTCGTACTCACGACCAAACATGTCTGCTGAAACTGGTCCGCGGACCAGTTTCAGCGGACATGTTCGTTCGTGTGTAGGCAGTAACGTACAGAATTCCAGCAAACAATCGTCGGCCAGACCGTTTTCCAACGAACAACTGTTTCCTGGTCTTGCTTTAAAACAGTCTGCTGGAATCGTGTCCGTCAGACATGTTCGGTCGTCTGTACACAAAAGCAGCGTACAAAAACCCCGCGCATGCTCAGTCCAAATGAGGAGACGGGAGCGCTCGTTCAGGTAAAACTCGCGTTTCTTTGGGATATGGCACATTCGTCATTAGAAACCTTTTATTCTAGCAAGAGAACAATGTCTTAAAAAGGCGCACTAAACCACATTTTAAAGCCTCGTTTGATTAATTCTTCTCTTGCTAGAATAACCCCGTTCTCTTGCTGATGCAATTTCAATAGAGTTGTCCCATACTGAAATGTCACATTTCTTGCTTGTGATGTAATCCTTTAATAATGTTTTCTATGCCAGACGTGTGTTTTGGTTGGTGGTCCTCCATAATTTAGAGTAGTCATTTTTGTAAAGGAATGTGCATTTTTTTAATTTCTTTTTTTGTTTCTAGTTATGTCACCATTTAAACTATTTTTTTGTAACATGTATTTTTATATTTTTTTTTTTTTTTTGGTGTTTCATTAGAGAATATTAAACCATGTTGGCACACCAAATGTCCCCCCCCCCCCCAAGGAGTGTGTCCTTTGTAAATTACCCATTGTATATTTATTAAAGGTTTGCTGCCTAATAATCCCCACAGTATATCAAACAATAGACATGTTTTCAAATGAAAGCAAAAGGCCTTTTATTCTGGCAAATGTCATCACAAAAAATAAAAAGAACGGCAGCACTAGAATAGATAGCAAACTATATGCAAACTTGCATTTACAACATGGTGAAGGATAAACTTCCAAGCCTCAGGAGCCAAACACAAAAATATTAAGCAGCAGCACACAAACAAAGGAACCCAAACTGTGGTAGTACAAACAAGATGTCCTTTATGTGGAAGGAAATGGAAGGCAGAAAATCAACGTTTCCTCCTCTTTCCAGCCTTCCCTCCAGGCAGCCTTCCAGCGGATCGAACACGGGGTCTTGCAGGTGGGGTTGATGTGGCAGCAGGAGGATGGTGTTCCGCAAGCCGGGCCGGGTCACATAGCCCAGTGTCTGGGGTCAGCAGGCCCCTCTGCATCCACCAAAGGACCTGGTTCATCAGGGCCTTTGCCAGTCTTCTCTGGTCCTCCTCCCCTTCATTTAAATCATGGGCCAATGAGGCACTGAAGGCCTCTGTGGGGTTGAGGGGGGCCCTCATGATGGCGCTTGCCTCCTGGATCATGCGGAGGCTTGCCTCCTCCACAGGCCTCAACTGCCTCCTTCGGCCTGATGGCCTCACCTGGGGGGGAGAAGACTGGCTGGTGGTGGTTCTCCTGGCCGGGTGGACCTGCTGCAGGCCACTGGGCCCAGCCTCCTCCTGGCTGCCACTGACCCCGGCCTCCTCCTGGCTGCCACTGACCCCGGCCTCCTCCTGGCTGCCACTGACCCCGGCCTCCTCCTGGCTGCCACTGACCCCGGCCTCCTCCTGGCTGACAGACACCTGAGGATCTGCCACCTCCTGGCTGATCTCTTCTTCCTGTGTGCAAAAAAAAGGAATTTTTTTACAATTTCGCTAAATAAAACCACACTCATTTTCATGTTTTTCGTTCAGTATTTTCTGTTCATTATTACTTGAATACACTCTACTTCTGACCCCTGCAGTTGTCATCCCTGACACCTATTTGTCTGTACACCTTTTTGTTAGCTTTTTTCCAGCTTGTTTTTTTTTTTTCAATATCTAATCATTAATCCACCAAGAATTTTTTACGCCATAAATATAGAGGAAACTACTATACCTCCTCATCGAAGGGTGGCAGATCTGCATCTCTGTCAGCCAGGCCCTCTTCCTCCGACTCTGCAGGGCTGTGGTCATCTGGGGAATGTCCGCTGGAAGGTAGCATGGAGGAAAGGTTGGAAGAAAGACTGGACATCGTTTTCCTGCCTTCCATTTCGTCCCGCAAAAAAGCCATCTGTTTATAATACCACAGTTTGGGTTCCTTTGCTTGTCTTGCTGCTGCTCCCGATTTTTTGATTTTATTAGCTTTGTATGCTCTCCTGTATGTGCTTCTGAGGTTGGCAAGTTTATCCTTCACCATGTTGGCAGTGCATCCTGGCACCCAAGTTTGCATATAATTTGCTAGCTCTTCTAGTGCTGCCGCTCGTACCTCTTTATTGCAATATAACGAGTGTTTTGAATTCCACAGGATGGGCGTGTCCTGGTATTTTTGAAGTAAGGCCTCTATAGATTCCTTGCTTTGTAGGAGGTCCATTGCAATTTTTGAAAAATTAGATTTCTTTTTGAGTCTAGATTACAAAAACATAAACCACAGAAAAATAAATATTCCAAAGGATCAGCGTTGACCTTGATCTAATATGTGTCTTCAAATTTATTACCTATATCTAATTCCAAACACAGTCTCTCTTGTTTAAACAATGATTGGCAGCTCGGCCGCATTGCTTGTACCAAACATTGATTTGCTAGATGCAGAGCCATTGTTCACATTGCAGTAAATATTTTAAATATATTAAATTAAACAATGCTTACAAATGACAGTTTTCATCTAGGCACTCTTTCATGTGTAAATCTCATACCCCTGACAATGGATGACATAAAAGACACTTCCTAATGACCTTTGTACAACCAACACTTGAACAATACTTTGCCTGATCTGAATACACCATTCAAAAACTTGTCAATGAGGTACAGCATTGTTCACATCTCTATTTTGTGAGGTGTCCAAAAGCATTTGGATACCAAAATAACATTGTGGTACCCCATAGACAGAATAGCTTAAAAAGGGTGCAACCAACAGCCCAAACCCCCATCCCATGTGTCTACATTTTCAAGGCCTCTGCTGATCACATTTTTAATTTCCTTACCTTCCTGTCTCTCGCTCCTCGTTTCTCACGCTCGCCTAATTACCGCGTAAGATGCGTAATCACGGCGTAAACCTTTTAAACACTCCGCGTATTTATGAAACCCCGCCCTCGTCACCTTTGCGAGGCCCCTAATCAATGATTTTAGGAAATATGGCGTTAACTGTGTATGTTCTGGATGCGCTCGAAGATTCTCCGCGTAACGGACGTAAACACGTTGTTTGCATTCTCTACACTCCGCGTATGTATTAAACGCCGCCCTCTTCTCCGCCCATGGCGTAAGAATTCATCTTTTCCACGCCCATAATCTCTGTGGGAAAGGAAAGATGGCGATGTCACACGAGCGGGCACGATGCTCTCATGCCACAAGTGAAGGGACAGAGGCAGGGACGTCCCGATCAAGGAAAAGAAGATATAAAGCCACTAATATGCGGTTCCAGGAAATGGTGGAGTTAGTTTACATCATGCGAAAAAAGGACTATGATGGTGAATTAGGGCCATACAAGACCCCTAACCGCCGAAAGGCACATATTATGGACAAGGTGGCGAGGAGAATGCAGAGGATGTTTGGGATCACCAGGTCCAAGGAACAGCTGAGGAAACGATGGTCAGACTTAAAATTGAGGGAGCCACATCAGATGAAGAAAATACTTAAAATTCTGCGTAAAAGTAAGTAAATATATATTGGGTTTGGGGGGGGGGGGGTGGTGATTGTCTGCAATAATGTGTTGCCATGTATATTTCACCATCTGCCTCCTTGGCCTGCTTGTAATTTTAAAGACATGTTGTTATTTATTTTTTAGAACATAAATAACTACATATTTACAAACAGTGTTCTTAGTAAACAACGTAACATCACATAGTTTATCAGAAAGGCTCGGTTATTCCAGGAACAACACACCTGGACATGGCTCACTGGCCAAAAACTTTGTTTGTAAACATTGTGTAAAAGCTAGTTCTAGAAAAAAAAAGAATGAGAATGGGAAAGGCAAACAGGATTCATTCTAAAAACAGTGGTAATAAAGCAGATGTTTTCACATCTGCAATGCAGAGCACCTGTGTCTCCCCAAATCAAAAATGGGTTTTGGTAGGGTATCCCAGAAATACAGTTTAGGGGGGACATCCATGTGTGTCACTTTGCTAAAAAGGGGCAGGATCAGAGCTTGCCATATAGAAGTAATTGCAAAATGTAGGTTTGGTGAAAGATAAAAGTAACTAAATGAAAGCATCTTCTAAGCAATGTGTGCGATTTATGCTCTCCAATATCTGTGTGCTGATGAGTCTACATTTTTTTGGGTTTATTTCAGGGGAAAGAAGTCGCCAGCATTTGGAGGAGGCAGAGAGGGCCAGACAAGGCCAAAATCTGCCATCTCAACATGAGGAGGAGGAGGAGGATGTGGAAGGAGAAGAGGATGTGGAAGGAGAGGAGGATGTGGAAGGAGAGGAGGATGTGGAAGGAGAGGAGGAAGGAAGAAAGGAGGAAGGAAGAGAGGAGGAAGAAGTAATTTTGGACTTAGAAGTCATAGCAGATGAAGGGCAAGTGGCGGAAGAACAATTTGGCGAATTGAAAGAAGGTGGATTGATGGATGAAGGAGGAGTCCAAGATGATGGGGAAGTGGTGGAAGAAGGAGGAGTGATTGAAGATGATGGGGAGGTGGTGGAAGAAGGAGGAGTGATAGAAGATGTCGAAGAGGTGGAAAGGAGAAGCCCATCAGGTCAGTGTCACCCTAGCTTGATTCCAAAAAACATATGTAGATAGGCCTCATTGAAAAATAATATTGTAAATGCCATTTTTTTTTTGTTGGTTTAGGGGAGGAGGATGGTGTGCCAATATTTTCACGTGCAAGTGCTGCTATAATTATTCAGCAGGTAATGGAGTGCAGCACTGAAATGCACAATATGCGTGAAAGGATGTTTCTCATGGAACAGAATGTAACAAATGTCCTTTTGGAATGCAGCACGGAAATGGACAATATGCGGCAAAGAATGATGGTAATCGAAGCAAATTTTAAGAACATTATTGACATGATGGGCCGTGTCAAAGACTGAAACACCCCCCGCCCATCCCCCGCCCCCACAAACATTTTAACAGTTTGAATAATGAATACGCCAAAATTTGAAGATACACACACAGTGTGCCAACATGTGCTATCTGCCATCACAGAATATCTAATGTCTGTGCTTTGTGGGTCCAACCCCCTCCTCCATCCTCAAGTAGTTGAGAGGAAGGGTTTGCTCCCACAAAACACAGACATTGATCACCCATGATGTCAGATAGCACATGTGGCCATTTGTCTGTTGAACCAATGACATTTGGCGAGTTTGCACTGAATGTGTGTATCTTCCAATTTTGGCGTGTTCCAGTGTGAAAGCACACCATGACTGACTGCTGTTGTGAGTTTTTAGAATTTTTGAATTGGATTTTGTTACTTTTTGACCATGTTGAACATTTTGGGATACTATAAAGTTTAGACCATAAAGAATAAACAACGCCAAAAATTTTTTGAAATATATATATAGAATTATAAATCTCTCTATTCACTGAATTTAGTGAAGTAGAGATTTGACTCCAAATTCTCACCCAAAAATTTGGATTTAGAAAAACACACCAAAAACAACAAAAATGCTTACAAAATTATTATTTTTTGTGCCTAAAAAATATGGCCAAAAAGAAATTTAAGGCGGTAAACACCCCACCAAATATAATCTATATATATATATATATATGTAAACAATAAATCTAACTATATTTGAGGAAAAAAAAAGTGAACTTGTTAATAAATGTATAATCTGCATAATATTTTTGGTTGAATTACCTGAAAAAAAATAAAAAATTTAAAAATATTTTGAAGACTCCTAAGTACAAAAGCAGGGAGTAATGAAAAAATTAAAAAAATTTTTTTGGGGTCATGAACAAGCAAAAAAAAAAAAAAAATTGACCTCAACATTTACAAATGGAGTTGCTTCTTATTTCTAGACTCAATACCCTGTTTGTAGATGAGTGAATACTGTGCAAAATGTGGTTAGTTACTAAAAGTGGAGAAATCAATTATGCATTACAATTGAAGAAGTTAGTTAGAGAACCAGGAAGACAGAAAAAGAGAAAAAGCATTAATGACAAACAACTGTATAAAGTCCAATGGTCTAATTATTTATTATTTTTTAGAATATTCCTTTCTTTGGGGGCCGAATTAGAAAGAAATATGATCTGGCATAGCAATGGCCCCCCGACCCATGAAGTACTCAACATATTTGTCGCGTACCTCACGAGCTGATTGGGGGGCCAAGCCAGCGCGACCAGTGTCCAGCCCGGGAAGGGGATCTGAGGGTAGTCTTGCCTCAGAACCGATGTCGGGTAGGTACGTCTGGGAGTGCCTGCGTAAAAAGTTGTGCAAAATGCAGCAGGCAAATACAACGGTGTCCAATTTATATTCCGCCAGATGTATCGATGTCCTGAACAGGCGGAACCGGTTGGTGAGTATCCCAAAGGCATTCTCGACTACCCTCCGAGCCCTGGCCAACCGAAAATTAAACACACTCCTCTCTGAGGTGAGGGTCCTCTGGGGAAAAGGCCGCATGAGGTGAGGACCAAGCCCGAAAGCCTCGTCCGCTAGGAACACAAACGGAAGTCCTTCCACATTATCTTCATCTGGTGGCAATGCCAGACCACCAGCTTGGAGACGATCATAGAAATCAGTCCGTGCGAACACTCCCCCATCAGACATCCGGCCGTTCTTCCCCACGTCCACATATAGAAACTCATACTGTGCCGACACCACCGCCATCAACACAATACTATGATAACCCTTGTAATTATAATAGTAGGACCCCGAGCGGGGTGGGGGCACAATGCGGACGTGTTTCCCATCTATTGCTCCACCGCAGTTTGGAAAATCACACCGCTGGGCAAATTGGGAAGCCACAGACTGCCATTCCTGTGGTGTGGAGGGTAGCTGTGGGGACAAACAAAATTAGAGATTTAGTACTTTGTAACAAATACATCCTACAAGCATCCTTGTGACAGTTCACAGTATTAAAATTGCATTAGAAAAATGTGCATGGAGAATTTGGAAAATGAAATATATAGGGCCACTTCATTAAGAGACTCCACAGCCCTCTGATGGGGACAATAAAAGTTTGAAGGGGGGGGGGGGGGGGAAAAACCAAAAAGTCCTGTTTGAAAAAATGGCAAGGTGGGTTTGTCCCTAGGATAGCATGCTGGACAGGTTAATATTGGGTAAGGGACAAATATGCAGGTAGGCCAAGAATAAAACATGTAAAGCTGATATCAACATGCATAGGGAGAAAAGGGAACGTTAGTTAAACACACAGCATATCTGGGAAAATAAAAATAAAGTTAGTTGGCCACATTATTAGAGCCAGGAAACTTACCTTAATATACTCCTCATGCATAACTTTGATGATGGCAGCACACGTGTCCGGTATGATGACCCCAAGCGCCTGCGGAGAGATGCCTGTCGAGAACTTGAGGTCCTGCAGGCTCCTCCCAGTCGCCAGGTACCGCAACGTGGCAATAAGCCTCTGCTCGGCCGTGATGGCTTGGCGCATCACAGTGTCCTGCCTCGTGATATAGGGGGACAGAAGTTCCAGCAGACTGTTGAATACGGGGTCCGTCATGCGGAGAAAATTCCTAAAGTCATTAGGATTATTCTCCTGGAGTTCCCTAAGCAGAGGCATATGTGAGAACTGGTCACGCTGGCGCAACCAATTCTTGGTCCAGAAACGCCTCCGCCCCCTGTTTCTGGCCAAAGTACTGGACAAATGAACATATCCAGCAGCCATCCCATAAACAGCACCAACTCGCGAAAATTGACGCTGCTGCTCCATCATGGCTTCAAACCGGCCGGCTGGTCAGTCAAGAACACACTGAAACAGAAAGCACTCGCAAATCCAGCACTACCTGCGACAAACGCGCGACAAACAGATACGAGCGCACAGGATGCAACTGCTAAAGCAGAAACAACCTGCTTGCCTATAGCCGAATGACAACTACGTTACCGCAAGCACACGCACTGAACCCGTGAATACACGCTGTCAAAGCCTGGAGACCGAGAAGCGCGAATCAGCTCTAACCAAACCTTCACTAACACGAGCAAACACGTAACTAGCAAAAGAGGAACAGAGGGCGGCGCCATTTACTTTGGTCTTCCCCTTTATAGTGACGTCGTACGTAGTTTACGTGCACGCGTTCCGGTACGACGGGAATTTGGTCCGCTGGTGTGTACACGCCAGCGGAACAAAACACAAATCAGCCTTGTACGCCGGAAACTGTCGGGCAGACAGTTTCCAGCGCACAGATCCGGTCGTGAGTACAAGGCCTTAAAGAAACATTTTTTTTTTTGTCATTTGAAAAAATGACATTTCCAAATTTTTTTTTTTTTTTTGCATTTAAGCCTAAATATGAGATCTGAGGTCTTTTTGACCCCAGATCTCATATTTAAGAGGACCTGTCATGCTTTTTTCTATTACAAGGGATGTTTACATTCCTTGTAATAGGAATAAAAGTGATAATTTTTTTTTTTTTTTTTTTTTCAGTGTTAAAAATTGTAAAATAAATAAAAATAAATGCGAAAAGCAAAAAAAAATTTTTTTAAAGCGCCCCGTCCCGACGAGCTCGCGCGTAGAAGCGAACGTATACGCGAGTAGCGCCGACATATGAAAACGGTATTCAAACCACACAAGTGAGGTATCGCCGCGATCGTTAGAGCGAGAGCATTAATTTTAGCCCTAGGCCTACTCTGTAACTCAAAAAATGCAACCTGTAGAATTTTTTAAACGTCGCCTATCAAGATTTTTAAGGGTAAAAGTTTGACGCCATGCCACGAGCGGGCGAAATTTTTAAGCGTGACATGTTGGGTATCATTTTACTCGGTGTAACATTATCTTTCACAATATATAAAAAAATTGGGCCAAATTTATTGTTGTCTTATTTTTTCATTTAAAAAAGTGAATTTTTTCAAAAAAAAGTGCGCTTGTAAGACCGCTGCGCAAATACGGTGTGACAAAAAGTATTGCAATGACTTCCATTTTATTCTCTAGGGTGTTAGAAAAAAAAAAATATATAATGTTTGGGGGTTTTAAGTAATTTTCTAGCAAAAAAAAATGGTTTTGTCTCGTAAACACCGACTCTGAAAAACAGGCCCGGGGCTAAAGTGGTTAAAGAGACGCAGTGCGGAATCGCAAAAAGGGGCCAGGTCCTTAACCTGCATAATGGTCCGGGTCTTAAGTGGTTAAAACGGATCACAGGCGAGCATAACAATCTGCACCCCTGTGATCTACAGGAGAAGTACAGCCAAAGCTTCTCCTTTAATGTCAGAAATAGGATCGGCATTACATAAACCATAGGATCACACCACACAAATGTATTTCTTAGTATATTTTTTTCTTACAGAACGAAGTTATTGGCAATTTTTTATCAGAGATTCATACATAAAATGGAGGACATTAGATAGCTGAGAAACTGGTGAAAAATCTGAGGAAGCTACATACTTAGAACTGGAGGAAGAAAGTCTTGTGAGAGTTTTCCTAGTATTTTCACCTTTAGCTTCATTCTTCCCTCTAGTTTCTTTTACTTACCGTACAACTTCTTCTCTTTCCTCCATCTCTGTGCTTTACAGAATGGATCAATGTCACACTCAAAATGCTTTTGTTTCTTTTGAAAGCTCTATTTCTCCTTTAAAACTCACACGCACAAGTCTTTTTAAAAATGAAAGGTACTCTACAAATGTTTGTTTTAGATATAAGTGGGTTCTTGCAATTTTCACAAAAGCTCTATAGATTTCACTCACATAGACCTTGAATCATCAACGCATCGCTTATAGATTATTAGATTACCTGTTCGCATCAAGTGCCAATGGTTCTGTTCTCACAACTTCCCTCTGTCAAATTGTAAAGAAGTTTTCTTTTCAACCTTAAAACATGCCGAAGACGTTAATGGCGAAAAATGCTTTCGCAGGCAGTTTATAATAGTCCCAAATAAGCAATTAAGCTGAAGAATAAAACTTTTATTTTAAGCCGAGGCATCTTGTTATATATTTAAAGCTGATGCTGCATTTTTAGACCACACTTATAATTTAACTTAACAGGGGAAAAAAAGAATGTTTTCTACACTAAATCCAGGGCCTAAAGCCACAAACTATCACCATTTATTGCCGAAGATAATTTTTTTTTTCAGCTGAAATGCTTAATTGAAAGCATTATAACTCCCCAGTTTAGTCATTTAGCCAAACTGTTTAGGGTCTATTCATCTACAAGTGCGAACAGCTATAATTATATTTGGAGAATAATCACCCAGTTTAGAAAGGTGAGATACAAAATATTATTTTGACCACAGGGCAGACTTAAAAAGTAAATGTAAGTAGAAAATGCACCAATGAACTCTTTACAGTGCCAGTTTTAAACTTCTAGTACAAAACTCTTCATTAAATTTCAGGAAAACAGAAGACAATTACAGCTTTAAAGCAGTTTTTTTAATTGTGTTGACTCCAATTTAATTTCATTCCATTAGATGTTTAGGAGCTTGCCAAGGTATACATTTCACATAAATATTTTATTTCTGTTAGTGAAAAAAAGGACAGACTAGAGTAAAGTTTTTCTTTTTAATTTACATTACTGAAAAACGTGTTGTGCTATCAATGTTAAAGGCATAAATTATAAAAATTACAATTTTTTTTTTTTTTACTTTTGATGGCTGTGAGCAACACACACCCTCTGGAGATAATTGAGCCCACTGTTGAACATCCCGGTTGTATGGTAACCCATCCTGGCATCTTGGCTCCTGATATCCATTCATCCCATGGATGAATGGATCTATCTATCTATCTATCTATCTATCTATCTATCTATCTATCTATCTATCTATCTACCTATATATATATATATATATATATATATGATGCACGTCGGGAAATTTTAGGGACGGCGCATGCGCAGTACGATCGGCGTGGGAACGCGCCTAATTTAAATGATCCACGCCCCCTACCCGGATCATTTGAATTAGGCGGGCTTGCGCCGGAGGATTTACGCTACGCCGCCGCAACTTTTACAGGCAAGTGCTTTGTGAATCAAGCACTTGCCCATAAAACTTGCGGCGGCGTAACGTAAATGAGATACGTTACGCCGCCACAGAGATGCGGCGATTCTACCTGAATCTGGCCCCCCATGTCCAGCTAAATTCTGTGCTGTGTGCACTTCTAGCTTTAAGGTTTGCATTATTCTGACTGAAGTAAAATGCAGTAGTGTGACGCACGGTAAGGAAGATGGCAAGATAGGCAAAGTAGATGCAAAAATGTTTACCAGCAATGGTCAGGAATATTTGCACATTTTCCCATATACCAGAGATCAAATCAAGGTTTTAGATAGAGCTTCAGGCAGGTGAACAAAGGATCTTCTGATCAAGCTGAGGTTGAGCAGATAGCTGAACACCGGAAACAGAGATGGATGGAAGATGTTAACCACATAGACATGAAGATATTTGTAGTTTAGGTTAGATTCAGATTCAGTTATGTATGTAGGAACCCTTGCTTGGGCCTTAACATAGAATACAAATAGTGCTGTTCAATGATAACATGGGCATGTGCCGAGAAAGATTGTGCTTGGCTGCACGTGTGGTCGCTGGACACATAAACAAAGTCCAGTGGCCACCCTAGGGAAGGTAAGAAGTTTACTTCTGCTGCAGAGGCGGCTCTAGGCTTTGTGAGGCCTTAGGCAAAACTTAGACACGAGGCCACACTCATGCCCTTAATGGGAAAAATAATTCAAGCAAGAAAAATGGCTGCAGAAAATGCACGGATCTAGCGCACAGGTGATCAGCACCACTTCCAGGGCACCCTCCTCACCCAACAGACATATTCAGCCAATGCAAGAGGGGGGAGAGGGGGAGGTGAGAAAGTGAGACGGGTGATAGAGAGATTTAATGGCGCCGACATTAGTATTGATCACAGGCAAATTAGGCGGCCGCGAGGCCCCTGTGAGTGTGACGCCTTAGGCGACCATCTAATTTGCCTAATTAGAGAGCCGCCCCTGGTCTGCTGCTTCTCCTTCGCTGTTCAGTTGTGTTGGGAAGAACACTGTGGTGGAAAGAGATCATGTCTCCTCCCTTGCCATAATGTATGTGTTGATTTCTTTGCCTGGAATTACGCTTTAAGGTAGATTTTAATTTGCTACTTAAACAAAGAAAAACCTTTGTATGCTATCTGACTTATTCCAACCTCTGATAATGAAAGCAATATGTTTTGGTTGAGGAAATTTTGGGTTTAATAACGTAATGTTTTCCTATATCCCTCTGGCATTTATCAAGATATTTCCACCATGATAAATCATTCCTCTACGTTTATGCATTCATTCCAAATATGGATGATAATGTTACATTTCCTCTATAAGTTCCTCATAAGGTTAGATTAACAAGCAGTTGGGGAGTTTTTCTGTAAAAACTTAAGATTTTATTATCCCTTTCTAAGGATGCACTGACTACTGAAGTAACGTTTCAGCAGCAGGGTCTCAGAGAGGATTTAGCAGATGATTACATTCACTACCACCTCCCTTGAAATGAAAGTTAAAAGTACTACTTAAAGTGGAGTTCTGCCCGGGTGAAAAAAAAATAAAAGTCAGCAGCTACAAATACTGTAACTGCTGACTTTTAATATAAGGACACTTACGTGTCCATGGAGCCCCCAATGTCTATCAGCCCTGAGTGCAGGCGCCTACATGCTTACTAAGAGAAACAGGGAGTGAAGCCTGATTTATACTGAACAAGCATTAGCCACGCTGGACTTTCTGAATGGTCTCTGCTGTCTTCTGGGACCTCTGCGTCTCCCAGAAGGCAGAGGTAGGGGGACGGAGGAGGACCACACAAGATTGCGGCAAAACTATAAATGTGGACTGTTTGTGCCAAGCCTACAATTGGGAAGATTAGCAGCATGGACCAATCTTTCTTTGGACATTTATGTTGTCATTGTGACCAGGCAAGATCCAGGAGCTGTAAACTGCTAAGGTGGATATTACTGTAAATGTTAGTCTTCTTTGCGCCAACAATGCATTTAGGGCCAGATTCACAAAAGAGATACGACGGCGTATCTCCTGATACGCTGTCGTATCTCTGTGATCCGCCCATCTTAACTATGCGGCTGATTCATAGAATCAGTTACGCATAGATAGCCCTAAGATCCGACAGGTGTAATTGACTTACACCGTCGAATCTTAGGATGCAATACTTTGGCCGCCGCTGGGTGGAGTTTGCGTCGTTTTCCAGCGTCGGGTATGCAAATTAGGTTTTACGGCGATCCACGAAGGTATGCGCGTTCGTTACGTCGTCGCAAGTCTTTTTTTCCCGTCGCAAAGTTAAGCCATCTTTTTCATGGCTTGACTTTACACCAGCCATGTTAAAGTATGACCGTCGTTCCCGCGTCGAATTTGAATTTTTTTTTTGGCGTAAGTACGTTACGCACTTCGCCATTCACAAACACGTCGGGCCGCCGTAATTTCGCGCAAAGCACGTCGGGAAAATTGCGAACGGAGCATGCGCTGAACGTTCGGCGCGGGAGCGCGCCTAATTTAAATGGTACACGCCCCATTTGAATTAGGCGGGCTTGCGCCAGACAGCTTTACGTTACACCGCTGTAAGTTTACACGCAAGTGCTTGGTGAATCAGGCACTTGCACTGAAAACTTGCGGCGGTGTAACGTGAAGGACATACGTTACGCCGCCGCAGTTATTGCTGAATCTGGCCCTAAGTGTATAACCCTCTTCGGGCTATTTCAGCATTTATGTCTTCCTCCTTAATCCTAAAGAAAACCAAAAGGAAAACATGAAAACGTGGTGTGCATTGGACAAAAATGGAGCGTGGGTCATAATGACATTAGCATGTTCTGTATAACCCAGCATATCACTGGCACCTTCCCTGTTTACCTGATGCACATTAAAGTTAGGAAGTGGGGGTTCCAATCTGTGCATTGTGGTGCACTGCCACACACATGCATTGGGATGCACTTTTAAGGTGAAATGCACCTTAAAAGTGCACAGTGCCAAATGGGGTGTCTTTCAAAATAGATGGCACTGTCGATTGTGGGCTACTGTGCAATGTAATAGCGCACAGTAAAACATGCATTTTGCTGCATTACCACAATGCATACATATAAAGCAGACTCTTTTTTACAAGTATAACTTGTACTTAAAAATCTGCTAGGAACATTACACCCCACTTGTCAGATGACAATATTATCAAAGCAACAACCTGGATCAGATGCTAAACGATGTTGTTACACTATACATTTTTGTAATTTATTTAAATCAGGTTCATGTTTTAGCTGAACTTTTTTTCTGTAAGAACTATTTAATTTTGTCAAACATTATGGAAATCCAGTGTCAGTCCATCCTTCAAATCCTCACAGTCGGTATCTTCTCCTTGCAATCTTGACTTTTGCATTGTAACATATTCAAAACCCAAAAGATCTGAAGTTCTTTCCCAGGAAACAAATGACAGTTGAAACATTATGCAAATCGGCATATCTCAAGGGGGAGATAAAAGTGACTGTGGATTACATTTCATTGAGTAATAACTTCTTATTTGCGTTCAAAGTGTTACCTTTTCGCACTTTACAATTAGCACAGAAATCAGCAAACCTTTGATGAAAAATATATAAATAAAGAAACCCATTTGGAACTATCTGGTGATACCCGGGAAAGAAAAAAACATATTTAAAGTTAATGTAGACCAGGGGTCCTCAAACTACGGCCCGCGGGCCAGATGCGGCCCACCAAGGTCTTTTGCCCGGCCCTCCTGGCCTTTTGGGCACAGGTCAGGCTGCATTACTGGGCACAGGTCAGGCTGCATTACTGGGCACAGGTCAGGCTGCATTACTGGGCACAGGGCAGGCTGCATTACTGGGTCCTGGAAAAAATGGCTGCATTACTGGGAACAGGTTGGGCTGTATAGATGGGCACTGATCAGGCTACATTGCTGGGCACTGGTCAGGCTGCACTGCAGAGCACTGGTCAGGCTGCGCTGCAGAGCACTGGTCAGGCTGCGCTGCAGAGCACTGGTCAGGCTGCCTTGCTGGGCACTGGTCAGGCTGCACTGCAGAGCACTGGTCAGGCTGCGCTGCTGGGCACTGGTCAGGCTGCATTGTTGGGCATTTATGAGGCTGCATTGATCCGGCCCCCCAAGAATCTGAGGGACAGTGAACTGGCCCCCTGTTTAAAAAGTTTGAGGATCCCTGATGTAGACCTTCACTCAAAATTGAACGTACCGCTCACTCTCCTCCCGGCAACTGCCACTAAAGCCTTGTACACACGACCGAGAAACTCAACAGAATCCATCAAGAAACTTGGTGGGAGAGCTTTTTTGCCGAGGAAAACGGTCGTGTGTACGTTTTTCATCGAGGAAACTGTCGAGGAATTTGACGAGAAAAAAAGAGAACAAGTTGTCTTTTTCCTCGACGGGAGTCTCAATTTCCTCGTTGTGTTCCTCATCAGGCTGGTTTTCGACGAGAAACTCGAGCGTGTGTATGCTAAGAAACCCACGCATGCTCAGAATAAAGTATGAGACGGGAGTAAAAGTAGCGTTTGTAATGGAGATAACACATTTTTCACGCTGTACCAGACTGAAAAGTGCAATTCGACTCTTACCAAACTTTACTTAACACGCAGTAACATGAGATTAGCAAAAGCAGCCCCCAGGGTTGTGCCAGTGGAATCAAACTTCCCCTAGCATTGTATGTGTTGTACATCACCGCGTTTGAGAACGAGGAGATTTTGTCTTGACAGTGTGTACCATTGTCATTTTCACAGCAAAAAATGCATTTAAGCCTAGGTTCACATTGGAGCGATTTGTCATGCAATTTGTGAGATCAAATCGCATGACAAGTCGCAGCCTATTGGCGGCAATGGCACTGTTACAATCGGTGCGACACCGATTTTGAGGCGCCGCACCGATTTGCAAATGTAGTTCCTGCACTACTTTTGCCGATTTCAGGCGTGATTTCTATAGACATCTGTGTATGAAGCCACACAAATGTCTATCAAGTAGCACCTGAAATCGCGCTGACCTTGCTACATTGAAATCGTGCTACTTCAAGTAAAGTAGCACGATTTCAAAGTAGCATCAGTGTGAACCAGGGCTAAAATGCATTGTTTAATGAGGAAATGACAGTTGCAGTTTGGGAGTTAACCACAGGGGGCGCTGAAGGAGTTATGTCTCACCTAGTGTGTGTTTACAACTGTAGGGGGTTGTGGCTGTAGGAGTGACGTCATCGATTGTGTCTCCCTATACACGCGGCTCTCCCCGTTCTTCAGCTCCGGGGACCAATCGCGGGACCCCAGCGGCGATCGGGTCCGCGGGTCCCGGAGCTTCGGACCGGGTCACGGGCGCGCGCCCGCGACCCACGGCTGGGTGGATGTACAGGACGTACCTGTACCTACATCTGCCCAGCCGTGCCATTCTGCTGACGTATATATGCAGGAGGCGGTCGTTAAGTGGTTAAAGTTCATGTGTGTGTAAAGGCAGGCGTCCCAATACTTTTGACAACATAGGGTATATTTATATAGGCTAACAGTGCCCTGCTCTTGGCTGCTTATTTTTTAAGTGTGTCCCAAACCGACAATGAGGTTGTACTAATATTTCAGGTAGGAGTAAATCTAAGCCCCTCTCTTTTTTTCATACCATAATTTGTGTTTAACCTTTAATGCTCTTCTCCATAATCTAAACAAAAGAATACATTTTCTCTTTAACATATATCATCTAGGGCGGCTGAGAACATTCATCTTTAAACAGATGATACATTTCTAGTCATGATCACCATCCATTATTATGATACAGGAAAGGGACATACTTTTTTATGTCCTTTTGTCTGAATAGGAACAAATGAACACTTACCATACGATAGACCTTTAATGAGACTTGAGCCCACTTAAATTGAATTTCTACATTGCCACAGGATGTTTTTAAGAAAAAAAATCGTCTTGGCTAAATTATATAAAATCCCTTTAAGCAAAGCCATGAATCTAGAGGTTTCCTTGAAAATTAGGTTTCCTGTAGACATAAATTATTAACAAGGTATTCTCTTTTTTATAACTGCAGTGCAATCCTATGACACATATATGGCAGCTTCTAGTTACCAAGGAACCAGCAATCGCATGGTGGTCTTTTTCAGTAAATGTATACTTAAAGTGGTTCTAAACCCGATTCATGAAATTCAAGCTGGGCACATATATCTGCAGTAATTTTTTATCCTTAAAATCCTCTTAAACTAGCTGTCTACTGAACTGTTCCTCTGTTATCAGCCTGATAACTCCTGACAAACACTTTAGACAAAAGCAGCCAGAATCTTTTGTCCAGGGGGGTTGCTAAAATAGAATAGCAGGGAGCAGGTCCTATTACAAAACATCTTTGAAAGTCTCTGCCTATGATGAGAGGGGGTGTGTGCCTTTCCTCCAATCAACAATGTTAGCTATCTTGGCTGTATGCCCAGACATCACACTCTGTGTTAACCAAGAAGAGTTTCTAAACAGTATATAAATATTAACACAGCAGATATACATGTAAAACCTATGTAGGGAGATTTGGTTAATCTCAGTGTATCATCTGAGGCTGTTCACTTCACTGGGTGTATGGAGGGTTTACATCCACTTCAATGCGTGCATTAAGGTAAAAAAAAAACTTCTGGGAGCAGCCCTCCCTTATACTTACCTGAGCACTATCTCAATTCAACAATGTGTACAAGAGCAGTGGCTCTGCTGGGTTTCTCTCTCCTTGTTGGCTCACACAGCAGAGGGAGCCATTGGCTCCTGCTGCTGTCAATCACAGCCAGTGAGCTACTGAGATGAGAGTGGGGGCGGGGCTGAGCATGCTCAGACAATGTCTATTCATAGGAGAGTGGCCTAAGTCTACTCGACTGCCCCCATAGCAAGAGGCTTGCTATTGTGGGCACTCAGCAGGGGCCAGGATCGCAATTCAGCCACTTGAGTAAGGATCGGACAAATTTTGATTTGTGTGGAACCAGGACCACAGGTGTGGGACCCAAAGAGAAGAGGCTTGGAGCTGCTCTGTGCAAAATCATTACACAGAGCAGGTATAAGGCCCCTTTCACATGGGGCTGATCAATAATGATCCGCCCCGTGAACCTCCGCTTGCTCAGCGGGGATCGCTCCGTTGATCCCTGCTGAGCCGGCGGATGACAGGGCGACAGTGCGGTCCCCGCACACTTTGTACCTTAAGAGTCCCATGCTTTTTTTGAAGAGCACTCCCATAGCTCCCAACTGTCCCTGATTTCGAGGGACTGTCCCTGATTTGGAGCAATGTCACTCTGTCCCTCCCTCGGTCTGATCTAATTGTATATAAAATTGACTTTCTATCTTTCATAAAGTGTTTTCCAGTGCTAAACCTTTCATTCAAATTCTTAAGGAAGAAGAAGAAGAAGAAGAAGAAGAAGAAGAAGAAGAAGAAGAAGAAGAAGAAGAAGAAGAAGTCACCCACAAAGAACGTTGATGCAGATAGGAAGACAATGCACAGCGTGGCATGCACATGCTCAGTGGGTAGTGGGCTGTGAAACAGACACTCGCCAGTCTCCTGATATAGCGTTGTGCTCACTTGAGCCATTATTTTTTTCTTTCACTGGTCTTTGGGACCGGGGACCGAAGACCAGTGAAAAAAACGGCTCGAGTGAGCACAGCTCTAGATCCTGAGACTGGCGAGAGTCTGTTTTATTACAAGTCAGCAGCTACAAAAAACTTTAATTTTTAGAAATATGACTGGAGCTCTTCTTTAAACACTTATCTGAGTTCTTTCTCAATCCAGTACTGACCCATGTACCGCAGTTCTGTTCCTCCCTTGTTCCAAATCCTTTGGGGGGGGGGGAGTGGAGGGTGCACATAGCCCAGCCATGGAGCGCACCATGTACCAGTGCAAATTGTTGTCTCAAAGGGGCATTTTTAATGTTTATTAAAAGTCAGCAGCTACAAAAAGTGTAGCTGCTGGCTTTTAATAAACATGCACTCACCTGCTCCACTGTCCAGCGATGAGAGCTATCTGATTGGACAGGCGATTGCCTGGGACCTGTCACAAGTCCCAGGCGATCGCCTACAGGGAGGGGCGGCCAAAAGGCGATATGAGGTATCGCCTTAGCGGACCCTGGGCGGAAGAAGGAAGTGGGACAGGATGTTCCACTCCTCCTGAAGCCCCCAATCCACCCCCTCCCCCCAAATAAATGACATGCCAAATGTGGCATTTAAGGGGGCAAGGAGTGGATTAAGCGGAAGTTCTACTTTTGGGTGGAACTCCGCTTTAACTACTGGAGAGGGTCTTAAAAGTGGTTTCCTCTTTTCACAAATGACATATTTTTTTGGTGGGGGGAGCGGGTACCTAGTTTTGCCAAGGAGATCTGCATGCAAGTTCTTTGCCTCCCTTCTTAATCACAGGTCCCAGAAGTCTGTGGGACCACTCACAATGGGCAGCGGGCTGTAAAACAGACTCTTGCCAGTCTCCAGATCTAGCGCTGTGCTTACTCAAGCCCTTTTTTTTCACTGGTGAAAAAAATGGCTCAAATGAGCACAGCTTTAGATCCTGAGACTGGCGAGAGTCTGTTTTATTACAAGTCAGCAGCTACAAAAACTTTCATTTTTAGAAATATGACTGGAGCTCTTCTTTAAACACTTATCTGAGTTCTTTCTCAATACAGTGCTGTCCCATGTGGGGTCACTTGGAGAAGAAGCGGAGCCGTGCTACATGTGTCTATGGATGCAGACAGGCTGGCTCAGGAGTGTGATCTCACAAGTGCTGCTTGTCACATGATGTAATTACAACATCATTCATATTGTCCAGTGCACAAGAGGAGCTCACAGATCAACAGAGTATAGTGCAAATGTCCAATTCTCAAAGGTTATTCCTACTCTTTGCAAGAGTGCTGATATCGAGACAAATAGCAGACTTTTCTTTAAAAAAAGTGAGAAACTATTAACCTCCCTGGCGGTATTCCCATGTCTGGCTCAGGGTGAAATTTCAGCACCAAAAGCAGTAACCCCGAGCCAGACTAGGGATCGCATCGCAGTATCCAGGCAGGGAGTTACTTACCTTGTCCTGCGATGTCTCCCCGCTGTGTGAGCAAGCTGTCTCCTCGCTCGATTTACACAGTGCTCATAAGCTCCGATCCCTGCGACGTTACGACGCACAGGGGCAGAGATTGCCAAATTCAAAAAAATAAAACACAATACACATACAGTATACTGTAATATTACAGATTACAGTACTTTATAAAATAATTACACATCCCCGTTGTCCCTAGTGGTTAGTCCAGTGTCCTGCATGCACTGGAAGCTGGAGATTGTCCATAGCAACCAAAAAGTCTCCCTTTATGTCAAAAGTGCTTTTAGACCAGCTAGAAAACAGCGATAATAAATTAGAATCACTTGCAGAATTGAGCGATAGTGGTTTGAGTGGAAATTGATCATCAAACACTGAAAATAATGATAGCAACAATTCTGCAACTGAGCAAATTTCAGTGTTTTTGATTTGATTTCATTATTGAATAATTTTTATTATTATTATATTATATTATTATTTGTTATAATTATTTATAGTTATTTATTATATTATAATTTATGATTTTGTGTTTCAAGCTTTTTCATACCCGAGATGTCTACTAGACTCTTGTTTGGACAGATTTAAGTGAGTTATTTCTACGAATTACAGGCCTACAATATAAAACGCCAAATTTCCATGCAAAATAATTGTACTGCTTTCAGCACCTAAAATCTGAAAGAATCATACCGCCAGGGAGGTTAAGACATCAAGGGAGCTCAGTGCAGATTCCTATTTTCAGATGCTATGCTATTGAGTTCAAGAAACTAATGAGCTAACAAGGGAACACAGGACCAAAGACATGGCAGACACTGATTAGTATAGTGTGGTCAGCTTCCCAATCTTAGAAATGTAATTGCAGAAGTATGCATCCACGGAGACAGCAGTGCAGTCTATCAACCTTTCAGTCCCATAACTATTGTAACTGATCTGGAGTACAGATAAATAAAACTGTCTAGAATTTTTAGTTTTGAACCTTGCAACAAATCTAGGGGGGGTAAATCTTATTATTCAATTCTACACATTTGTAAGGCTAATAAACAAGCGTTTGCCAAATAAACATAATGGGGAGCTGAGAACTACCATGATGGGCTATATCAATGCCAACATTTAAAAAAAAGTAAATAAATAAAAATATTTAAAAAACGGTATCTCTCCCTATACGGAATGGCCAGCATTCCCTAATGCTGCATACATATCCCCTGCTGATTTTGAAAATGTGCCCACTGACAAAGAACTGATTAGTCTATATTGTTAATGGTAGGTTTATTTTAACATTGAGAGACAGAACAAAAAGAAATCCAGAAAAACACATTTTAAAAAAGTTATAAATTGATTTGCATTTAAATGAATGAAATAAGTATTTGATCCCCAATCAATCAGCAAGATTTATGGCTCTCAGGTGTCTTCTATACAGGTAAGCTGAGATTAGGAGCACTCTCTTAAAGGGAGTGTCCTAATCTTAGCTTGTCACCTGTATAAAAGACATCTGTCCACAGAAGAAAGCAATCAATCAGATTCCAATCTCTCCGCCAAGACCAAAGAGCTGTCCAAGGATGTCAGGGACAAGATTGTAGACCTACACAAGGCTGGAATGGGCTACAAGACCATCGCCAAGCAGCTTGGTGAGAGGGTGACAATAGTTGGTGAGATTATTCACAAAAGGAAGAAACACAAAAACACTCACACTCTTTCTCGGTCTGGGGCTCCATGCAAAATCTCACCTCATGGCATTTCATTGATCATGAGAATGGTGAGGAATCAGCCCAGAAGAATCTTGTCAATGATCTCAAGGCAGTTGATACCATCGTCACCTAGAAAAATATTGGTAACACGCAGTGAAGAACTGAAATCTAGCAGTGCCCGCAAGGCCCCCCTGCTCAAGAAAGCACATGTACAGGCCCATCTGAAGTTTGCTAATGATCGAGACAAGAACTGGGTGAAAGTGCTGTGGTCAGAAGAGACCAAAATTTAGCTCTTTGGCATTAACTCTACCCGCTGTATTTGGAGGAGGATGAATGCTGCCTATGACCCCAAGAACATCATCCCTACTGTTAAACGTGGAGGTGGAAACATTATACTTTGGGGGTGTTTTTCTGCTAAGGGAACAGGATAACTTTACTGCATCAAGGGAACGATAGATGGGGCCATGTACCATCAAATCTTGGGTGAGAACCTCCTTTCCTCAACCAGGGCATTAAAAATGGGTCATGGATGGATATTTCAGCATGACAATGACCAAAAACACACAGACAAGGAAAAAAAGGAGTGGCTCAAGAAGAAGCACATTAAGGTCATGGAGTAGCCTAGCCAGTCTCCAGACCTCAATCCCATAGAAAATATGTGGAGGGAGCTGAAGGTTCGAGTTACCAAATGTTATCTTTAAAATCTTAATGACTTGGAGAGGATCTGCAAAGAGGAGGGGGACAAAATCCCCCCTGGTGGCCAACTACAAGAAACAAGGGTTTTGCCACCAAGTACTAAGTAATGTTTTGCGACGGGGTCAAATACTCATTTAACTCATTAAAATGCAAATCAATGTATCATTTTTTTTAAAATGCGTTTTCAGGATATTTTTGTTGTTATTCACAAAGAAAACTATACAGTAATATAATTAACACAACCAAGGAATAGGGATGAGCCGAATACCTCTCCCGAACAGGGGAAATGTTCTAACCTGAATCGCGAATTGCCCATTTTGAAGGCTTATACAGTATGCAAGTAATTGGCCATACAAGGGGTATGGGGGTCTGGGTACTAACCTGGGGGACACGTATAAATACATATTTTTTTTAAGCTATATGTTTTTTCAGGAGCAGTAATTTTAATTATGCTTAAAATGCAACATTAAAAATGAAAAATTCCTTTAAATATAGAGCTTGGGGGGTCCCCTTAATGTGCCTGTAATGTGGTGCATCTGTAGCATGCATAAAACATACTACAGCAAAAATAACAATAAAAAAAAGAAGAAAGTCATATCTCATTTAGAATGTCTCGCAGTTACCATTGCTGTCATCTGGCTATTGAAAAAATTAAGAAAAAAACGGTGTGGGTCCTCCCCCAGTCCGTACCAGGCTCTTCGGGTCTGGTATGGATTTTAGGGGGAATCCCATGCCAAAATAAAAAACGGCATGGGGTCCCCCTAGAATCCACATCAGACCCCTATCCAAGCATGCAGCCCGGCAGGTTAGAAAAGAGGAGAAGATGAACGATTCCCCCCTCCTGAACCATACCAGGCCACATGCCCTCAACATGGAGGGTTGGGTAATTTGAGGTGGGGGGACAACCCTGGGCCCCCAGAGATTGTACCCCTACCCATTCACAAAAAAGTGTCAAAAAGTAATAACCACAAGAAACAGTCATTTATTTAAAAAAAAAATTGTGTCCTTCAAAATAAATCCATTGTCAATCATGACGCCCACCGGAGCCGGAAAATAGAAACTAATAAAAACGCAACACGAGGACAAGGTGCCTTGGGCAGGGGGGACAGAGCCTCCCTGCCCCAAAGCACCCAACCCCCCCCCTGTTGAGGGCATGTGGTGTGATATGGTTCACGATCGCTCGCTCATCCCCTCCCCTTTCCTAACCTGCTGGGCTACATGCTTGGAAAAGGGTCTGGTATGGATTTTGGGAGCGACCCCATCATTTTTTTCTTTTTATTTTGGCATGGGGGTTCCCCTAAAATCCATACCAGGAGGGCCTGGTATGGCCTGGGGGGACCCCACACCGTTTTTTTTTCTTTATTTTTTTTTACTAGCACTTTTTTTTATTCAGCGGTAAAACCCATTGACACCTGATGACTTATTGGTTGTTAAGGACGCTGCGACTGGATTCCTGACCCCGCTCCATAACAACCAGCTTACACTGCATCCTGATTGGGCAAAGCTTGCACTGTGCGGAGTCGTCATGGGGGAACACCCAGGGAAATGTTCGACCTGATCTAATGCTTGGAACAACCAACATACACTATATGCCAATCAACATATAGCAACTAACAGCTGACAGTGATTTAATTATCCCGTAAGCTAATCAACATAAACATATAACATCCCACAATAGTTTGCTAACAAGGCGGAGTGCACACAATACTAGCAGACAGACAAAAACAATAGGTGATCCAATTAACAATGGGAGAAAGACACTTAGGAGACACACTATGGGAGAGACCTACTTACCATAAACACATTATGGCAGGAGACCCCAGTGGTTTGAGTTGATTACATTAACATCTACAGTCATTACTGGTTTAAAGCATAGAGTCACCAAAAATGTATATGGTACCTCCAGTTCCCAGAGTCTGTTTGTTTTGGGGAGACATGGATTTAAATCAAGAACACTCGAAGGTCCCCCAGGCACACACCTCCCAAAGAGTAGTGTTCCCTTAAAAGCCAGGACCCATAGTCCGTAGGCAAGAGCCAAGAGGCCACCCTGCAGTCCTCTCCAAAAGCCTCTGTCCCTGTTGGGTCTGTCACAGTAATTACATGCCAATGGGGAAGGGGGAAGCAAATGAGCAAAGGCAAATTTAATTTTGAACATTATCCCTATTTCTTGTCTATTTGCATTGTGCCCTATTTCCTTTGTGCTCAAGTCTCATTAAGTGTCCCCTACCAAAAAGCGGGGGCGCAGCTGTATTGATTAATAACTTGTGAAGGAAAAGATCATTAACTATCCCACCTGTGAGTCTGTGATGAATATGCACTGTGAGGGTTATTGTATATATATTTATTTACTTATTTTTTTTATTGCAGTTATTTTTTTTGCATTTGTACAGTATTTTAGTCTTTTGGGAATACCACTTTGAGATAATAGTCTGCAGCAAATAGTGTGAGAAGATTACCATTTCCAATCAATTAAGTAAATGATCTCATGCAAATGGGAACGCCATAAATTTAGGTTTGCGATATGCCTATGGAAAATATGCTAATGGGGAAAATAGTGACAAACCCGTCAGATGGTTGTAAATAATAGCAATTTGAAATGAATAGATGTAATTGCTACTGGAAAACTTTATTGTGTTAATAGAGCCTTTATTATTTGATTAAGCCAATAATCCCTTTTTTGATGTTTTCACTTTGTTCATTGTTGACATAATTTATTCCTTTTAATTTCAAAATGCCATGCTACGTTCTGTACAAAATGATTGCATTCGCCATGTGGGATATGAATGTTGTTCTAGTTGGAGGGATTTTTATTTATTTATTTAAATGGGTTTTATACACTTATCAGTGTGTTTTCTGGGGGAAAAGAAGCAGTTTCCAAAGTGTATCAACAACTATTTATGGGTTGTGAATGGTATAATTTGACATTTGGCTTTAAATAATGCAATCAGTGGGATTTCAGAGCTGTATAATACAAATCGCTATTCCACAAAAGAATCAGAAATATTAACATAACATGTTTACATTTTTTTTTCTAAAACTCAATACAGGCAGATGACGGTTTAGTTGAAATTAAGATTAAGTTTAAAGAGTTGCATACTAAACCCATTTTTGTCACCCAGGGTAAAAGGAAGGACAAAGGTTACAGGTTCTCTTAACCTCCCTGGCAGTATGATTATTTCAGAAAAAAGGTGCTGAAAGTGGTACCATTATTTGCAAGGAAATTTGGCGTTTTATACTTTAGGCCTGTAATTCTTAGGAAACACTCACTTAAATCCGACCAAACAAGAGTCTAGTAGGCATCCCGGGTATGAATTTTTTTTAAAAACAAAATTATAAATTATAATATAAAAAATAATTATAACTAATTATAACAAATAATAATATAATTATAATAAAAATTATTCAATAATGTAATCAACTCAAAATCACAGAAATTTGCTCAGTTGCAGAATTGTCGCTGTCATTACTTCTCCCAAGGGGGTTAGCTTGCGGGAATGCTCCCGTGTGATAAAGTGGCAGCCATATCCACCAAGTGTATCACTTGGCCCGCCCCGGCATGCTGCGTCATTGATTTAATTAACAGCAGCGGGAGCCAATGGCTGTGCTGCTATTAATCTCCAATGAAGAGCTGCCTCAAACTGGGGGAAACCATCGCCGGATCGCGCCCACTGAGTTTCGTGGCTCAGGTAAGTAAAACTGGGGTCTGAGGGGCCCGAGAGTGCAAGGAGTTTTTTTACCTTAATGCATAGGATGCATTAAGGTGAAAAAACACAAAGCTTTACAACCCCTTTAAGGTAAATAGAACTTTCTACTTTCTGTCTTAAACATAGCAGCAACATTTGTTGAGTAGTGTTATTATATCCTTGTATGCATTCATTTGCTCCCTTTAGTTTACGTTTAAATAATTTTTATTGTATTGTTATAAGAAATAAAAGACATATAGAAATTGCCATTGTTTTCAAATGTTCCCGGAAAATTCACCACAATTGCCCTTGCACTATACCTGGAATAAGCCAGCCAACCCAAAGAAATCTATCTACTCTATCTATCTATCTATCTATCTATCTATCTATCTATCTATCTATCTATCTATCTATCTATCTATCTATCTATCTATCTATCTATCTATCTATACATTCATAAATCTTTTGCCACACAGCTGATAAAGCAAAAAAGAAAGTGAGATTTTTGTGATAGGAAGCAGTAAGGTCATTTGCGGTGCTCATTATCATTTTCTCTCCTGCCGTGCTGCCAAGCCCTTCATTTTCATCATACAAGATTACTGAATGTTAAATTAGGTTTTTTGAACTGGTAAATTAACATCAGCTGAGAGAAGCACTTGGCACAATTTTCATGTAACATAACATACAATTACTTTGTAATGCATTGTCAAATAACTGTATTTTAACTTCCTTTTTTACACAGAGGTGTAAAGGTTGTCAAAGAAAGGAGATCGGGCATACACCTAAGTCATCCTTGCACTGTACAGACTCTGAACAATGTGTGAGTAACACATTTACAATGGGGAGCCTATTTACCAGGAGCGGTTCGTCCATAGAGGGCGCCGGAGTGCCGCCCCCTCTGGCTCTCGCACAGCCACTAAAATATATAGATTCATGCATTGTATGAATCTATATATTTTCAGCGCTGCCGCCCACTATTCAGCTGGCCGGATGTTGAGCGCCAGCCAGCTGAATAACGGCAGCTGGCTGGCTTTGTGGAAGTGCCTATCAGAGCCAGCGGCTCTGATAGGCTTTCCGAGTACAGCCCTGAGGATGTAGTCAGCTTCCTGAATGCTTATCCTCGGGACGTACTGGCGGTGTGTTCCTTGGATAAGACTAACAGGCGTCTCAGCCAATCAGGTAATCTGATTTTGGTAATCGGTAGGGTTGAGCGAACCCGAACTGTAAAGTTCGGGTTCGGTACGGACTTTGTGTTTTTCCCGAACCCGGACCCGAACCCGAATAATTGAAAAAAGTTTGGGTCCGGGATCGGAGTTCGGGGAAAAAAATGACGTGCGGTTCCCCCTAAATATCCATAAACAGACCCTTCAGGTCTGGTATGGATATTCAGGGGAACCCCGCCGTCAATTTAAAACAAAAATGACGTGCGGTTCCCCCTAAATATCCATAACCAGACCCGTTATCCGAGCACATTGACCTGGCCAGCCGCAGAAAAGAGGGGGGGACAGAGTGCGGCCCCCCCTCTCCTGAACCGCACCAGGCCACATGCCCTCAACATGGGGAGGATGTCCCCATGTTGATGGGGACAAGGGTCTCATCCCCACAACCCTTGCCCGGTGGTTGTGGGGGTATGCGGGCGGGAGGTTTATCAGAATCTGGAAGACCCCTTTAACAAAGGGGACCCCCAGATCCTGACCCCCCACTGTGTGAAATGGTAATGGGGTACACTGTACCCCTACCATTTCACGAAGGAAGTGTAAAGTATTGTAAAAAAAAACACACTGACACCATAGAATAAAGTCCTTTATTAAAAAAAAAAAAAAAAAAAAACCTCCACCGGTGAGAAATCCACTCGTTCCCGGCTTCCTGCGTTGTCCTGATCCTGCGACGGCTGCGGGTGATCTCCCGCGATGAGACGATCCTGCGACGGCCGGGTGATCTCCGATCCAGCGATGTGAAGATCCATCCGGAGCGCAGCAGCATCCCCGACCTCCTCATCGCCGAACACAGCCCAGCGGAATGACACGCTGGAGCTGTGACATTACTTATATAGAGGAGGCAGGGCCACCAGTCACGTGACCCCGCCCCCTCTGACGTACCCTCTGCTATGTCACTGGCGAAGCCCATAGTCTTCCCTCTTCTTAGGCTTCCCCAGTGATGTAGTAGAGGATGCGTCAGAGGGGGCGGGGTCACGTGACGGGTGGCCCTGCCTCCTCTATATAAGTAATGTCACAGCTCCAGCGCATCATTCCGCTGGGCTGTGTCCGGCGATGAGGAGGTCGGGGATGCTGCTACGCTCCGGATGGATCTTCACATTGCTGGATCGGAGATCACCCGGCCGTCGCGTATTAGGGCCGGCGTAAGCCCGCCTAATTCAAATGTTGAAGCTGTGGGGGTGTTTTATGTATATTAACTGTGACCCCACGTAAATGACGTTTCGATCGAACGGCGCATGTGCCGTCCGTGGACATATCACAGTGCGCATTCTCCAAATGATGTTGGCAAATTGTCATGCTTTCGACGTGAAAGTAAATTACGGCCAGCCCCATTCACAGACGAGTTACGCAAATGACGTAAAATTTGAAAAATTTTACGCGGTTCCGACGTCCATACTTAACATTGGTTGCGCCATGTTTTTGGTGATTTATCTTTACGCCTGAAAACCCCTTACGTAAACGGCGTATCTTTACTGTGACGGCCAGGTGTACATTCGTGAATAGGCGTATCTAGCTGATTTACATATTCTAGGCGTAAATCAGTGTACACGCCCCTAGTGGCCAGCGTAAATATGGAGTTAAGATACAACGGCGTTGGAGACTTACGCCGGTCATATCTTAGCAATATTTAAGCATATATCAGTTTGAGAATACACTTAAATATACGATGGCAGGGATTCGGACTTACGACGGCGTATCTACTGATACGCCCTTCGTATGTCTTTATGAATCTCCCCCATAGTGTTTTTCTTTTAGGCCAAAAAGTTTAATCTTGTTCTGACCAGAGCACCTTTTTTCACATGTTTGCTGTGTATCCCATATGGCTTCTCACAAACTGCAAATGGCTTCTTATGGCTTTCTTTCAACAATGACTTTCTTCTTGCCACTCTTCCATAAAGGCCAGATTTGTGGAGAGCACAACTAATAGTTGTCCTGTGGACAGATTCTCCAATCTGAGCTGTGGATCTCTGCAGCTCCTCCAGAGTTACCATGGGCCTCTTGGCTGCTTCTCTGATTAATGATCTCCTTGCCCGGCCTGTCAGTTTAGGTGGTCGGACATGTCTAGGTAGGTTTGCAGTTGTGCCATACTCTTTCCATTTTCAGATGATGGATTTAATCATGTTCTGTGAGATGTTTAAAGCTTGCACTATTTTCTATAACCTAACCCTGCTTTAAAGGGGTTGTAAAGATAAAAAATGTTTTCCTAAATAGCTTCCTTTACCTTAGTGCAGTCCTCCTTCACTTACCTCATCCTTCCATTTTGCTTTTAAATGTCCTTATTTCTTCTGAGAAATCCTCACTTCCTGTTCTTTTGTCTGTAACTCCACACAGTAATGCAAGGCTTTCTCCCTGGTGAGGAGTGACATGCTCGCCCCCTCCCTTGACAAGAATCACGTAGAGAAAAACTTTGTTTTTCCCATGACATAGAAAATGGTCGTGTGTGCGCAGCTTTAGGCTTCTCCAAAGATACAGTATTCTGAGTGAGCATTGTCACCCTAGAAGGGAACATGTGTTATTGGCAGGATCAACAAGTGAAAAAAAAATATTGGAAAAAAAAAATTAAATATTTTTTCTTGGTTTTAGATACGCTTTAATATCCTATACAAAGTCCAATTGTCATCTAAAGCTGCCGGAAATGCAGATATTGGGCTATGAATATCTCATGTCTACAGGAAAATGTGGATTAACTTTTGGAGTTCTACTTGGATTTCCTCTCCCTTGCAGATCCGCTCTATGGGACATGACCTCCAAGACTTTAATCCATCTCAAGCTTTGTGACTGAAACACATTCATGTGACTTTGCAGGCCTTATGGAGGCAGTAACATTTCTGCCTATGGGTGCAAAGTATTTGCTTCGTTTAAATGAATAGTGCTGACAGTGGTTAAGTAAACAATAGAGAAGAGAGATAAATCTTCAGGTTACTATCATTCTGCTTATCAAGCAACGCAAGCTTCCTCATCTCATTATCATCGATGGCAAACTACTTTCCCATTCGACCTTCGATGTCACATCAGTTTGTGCTTCAAGGCATAATTTAATTTATTATCAATACCACTTCATTACGAATAAACACACAGGCAGATTATTCCACTGTACTACACTGGTCATTGTCATTTTGTCATTGTCACTCTTGTATTTTGTCTTATAGATTACATTTCAACTTTGAATGCAAACAATATGCATGTGCACACAAAGATTTTTAGATGGGTAACAATGCGATAGGACAAGAAACAACCATTATTGGGGTTGTAAGTTTAACAAAAATGTATATTTAGTGAATAATAATTAAATTAATTTCTAAGTAACAGGTCGAATAATTTAAAAAGAACGTTTGGCATTAACCGCACCACACACACAGCTTTTGTTCGACTTTAAAACTTTGCCATTGTAAAGATATTTTTTAATCCCAATGCCATACCTGTAGACCTTTTTTTGCCACCCATGAAGCCTGGTCAAAATACTCCCAATGTTTTCATTAGTACTTCTCGGGTTACTTTGGGTTACTTCAGGTTACTTTGAGGACATGGACTACAACAAAATGGCCTCCTTTTTTAGGGGCAACTAAACTGATTATCGCTTTAGTTGCCCGAAAACAGGGGTCTCCAAACTATAGCCCTCCAGTTGTTCAGGAACTACAATTCCCATCATGTCTAGTCATGTCTGTGAATGTCTTATAGTGTACAGAAATCAGACACAATTTTAAGGTGTATGACTGAAAGCTTAATTTTATCTTTTACTCAAGCTGGCTTATTGCCAGGACATGGGCTACAACAAATGGATGCTGAGCCTTGTTCTTTTAAGGGAGGAATCTGCAAACTACGGCCCTCCATCTGTTGTGGAACTAAACATCCCAAGAGTCATGGACAAACATTCCCATATACACACTCCTAAACCTTGTGAACAGCCTTCCCAGAAGATTTGAATCTGCTATGGCTGCAAAGGGTGGGCAAACTCAGTATTGAACCCTACGGACAAACACTGGGATGCCATTAAAGTTCAAGGGCCAGATTCTGGTAGAATCCGCAGCGGCATAGCGTAAGCCATTTACACTACGCCGCCGCAAATTACTGGAGCAAGTGCCGTATTCTCCAAGCACTTGCTCCGTAATTTGCAGGGGGCGTAGTGTAAATGGCCCGGTGTAAGGCCGCGTAATTCAAAGGGGGCGGCTTGTATTTAAATGAAGCGTGCCCCCGCGCCGATCGAACTGCGCATGCGCCGGGCAAAAAAATAGCCCAGTGCGCATGCTCCAGCTCACGACGGAAAACGTCAATGACGCCGACGTGAGCGTCATTGATGTAAAGTCCTATTCGCGAACGACTTAGGAAAACGACGGAAACAACGGAAAAAGACGACGCTGACCCGACGCCATACTCAACATGACATACGACGGACCTTCGTAAACTTGCCCCTCATATAGCAGGGGAAAGTTTGCGCTTACGGAAACGTTGTAAATTCACTGCGTCATCCGCTCGTACGTTCGGGAATCTCGCGTAAATAGCTAATTTGCATAGACGACAGGGGAAAACGACGAGGCAACACCTAGCGGCGGGAAAAAAAATTGCATTTAAGATCTGACAGCGTAAGAGCCTTACGCCTGTCAGATCTAATGGATATCTATGCGTAACTGATTCTAAGAATCAGTCGCATAGATACGACAGCCCAGATTAGGACTTACAACGGCGCAAATGGCGTTGCGCCGTCGTAAGCCCTTTGAGAATCTGGGCCCATGTGTGTGTAAAGACAAGCGTCCCAATACTTTTGGTAATATAATGTATCAGTAAACCTACATAATATCAAATTATATGCACTTGAATTTTGATTTTGTTTTAATCCTAGGGCTCTACTTGGCCATCTACTGAAGATTCATCATAGTGCCAATTCCTAAATGCAGGACTATTATAAAGGGAGTAAATAGGATCTCTGGTTAATCAAGGTGCACACACACGTGTGATAGAAGTTCCAAACTTTATAAACCAGAGTTTGTTTTCTTCTAAAGTGTGCATCAAAGAACATAAAATCGACAAAGTAAACTGCTAGTCAGTCACTAATTAAATATTTGCATGACTTTTATGCAGTCCTCCTTTAAACAAGCACAAGTACCTTTAACTACACTAAATTATAGAATCCAATTAGTTGCGCAAGATTAGAACATCTATTTTTACATAGACCTGTGCATCAGTTTGCATTGATTACACCTGAGATTTGGATCTACTCATTGATGCAATCATATAAAAAAAAAAGCTTGCCCAGGGATTGTGCTCAAATTACATCTCTCTCCCACTTTGTGTCTGTATATAGCTGTTCTCATCTTATCACTTTCTACAGGCATGCTTTAACTCTACAGTGTGCATAATATTGGTTCAACCATACCAGTACCATTTAACACTTCAACGTCACATTTACAACCAATCTAATTTTACATAAAATACAAATTGCACACATGAAATATTTTTGGCTAAGGATCATTCTTTGAAATGTTATTTTTCCTGCTACCATTAGACAAAAAGGCCCGGATTCACAAAGCACTTACGCCAACGTATTTCGAGATACACTGTGTAAGTGTAACTATGCGCCGTCGTATCTGTGTGCCGTGCCCACAATCTGAGATATGCCAAAAAATAGGCTTCCTACGACCGACGTAACTTGCCTACGCCGTCGTATCGTGGGCGCATATTTACGCTGGGCGCATTTTCATGATTTTCTATGCACATATGCAAATGAGGGAGATACACCGATTCACGAACGTAGTTGCGCCCGGCGCATAATATACGTGGTTTGCGTAAGTCGTACGTCCGGCGTAAAGTTATTCCCCATATAGGAGGCGCAACTCATGCAAAGGTATGGACCAGGGAACACAAGCCGTTGTATCTTTAGTCGTTTACGTTGTACGTGAATATGACTAGGCGTAGGTTACGTTCACGTCGTAGGCAGTGATTCGACGTATCTTAGGCAGTTGTTTCGACATGATTCTGAGCATGCGCACTGGGATGCGCCCATGGGATGGCGCATGCACCGTTCATTTTAAGTACTTCTATGGCGCATCATTTGCATGGGGTCACGCCTCCTTCCACCTACGCTGGCTTACGCCAAGGAAACCCAGCGTATCTTTAAGAACGAGTGGGAGCAAGTGCTTTGAGAATCCAGTGCTTGCCTCTGTGCGCTGCGCCGGTGTAGCGTAAAAGAGATACGTTACGGCGGCATAAATATGCGCCGATGTATGTGAATCTGGGCCATAGTTACAATTTGAATAGTAATGCAGTCATTACAGTATTACTAAACCCAGGACCCTGCATTCACTATATCTGGTCTACCATAGTACACAGAACATAGAATGCAATTATTTTAGTAAGTAAATATAAACTGCTAAATACCCTTTCTCATCAGCAGTATATAGCGGTCTTGTGGCTTCTATCAGTGTCCAGCCTAGCACGTTGTTAAAGCTTGTAGGAGGAGCTTTCTTTCTGCATGGCCCCTGACCCTCTGTCTAGACAGTGGTGGTTGGCCCTGGGCTGATCACATGCACCCTCCGAACAACATAATAAACCCTATCAATACACACCAAACTGAGCATGTGCAGAGTGCTCCAAGGCAGATGGACTGGGGACAGTGGAAGAAGGGGGGATCAGAGAAGAGAGGATCAAACAGCTTTTTTTACACAATGAGTATAATAAGCATGCTTTACTGCATATACAGACTAATTTTACTCATGTGGGTTTAGTAACACTTTACGTTATTTAGCATTATTTTGGTGTTTTGGTGCTGCACTGTGTTACATTTCTGGTCATGTAACTCCCACAGGTGTTTCCTTTATTCCTTTTTGCTGGACAAATATATCTTCATTGATTAAAAAAGGTAGGTCATTGTCTACAATGACCGGGAAGCTCTGCACTGTAACACAAGAACAAACGGGGCGCTGGATTTAGATTTTCCCAGGGCCACTGAAATTGTCCCTAAACATTGACTCTAAAACCTTGTACACCCAATCAGATTTCCATCAGACAAATCCATGGAATTTTGTGCGAAGGGCATTGGCCGTGAACTTGTTCCGCATACAGACGGCAGAACTTTTTCAGCCAACATACACGGTACTACGTAATTTTTCTGCTCTTAAGCGCCACCCTTTGGGCAACTTCTGCTAATGTTGTCTTATGGTTATCATTGGTTTGGAGCATGCGTGTTTGTACTTTGGATTTTAGTCCGACGGACTTGTGTGCACAAAATCGGATATATTTATTGTCGGAAAATTTGACACACATTTGTCAGATGGAGTGTACAAACAGTCGGATTATTCGACAAAAACCCTGCCATCACACAACTGTTGTTGGAAAATCCGATTATGTGTATGGGCCTTAATTCAGCAGCAGTCCACAAAATTGGGGACCACCCTCAGGAAAAGGGAAAGGACCCAGAGTTAAGAAACCTGAAATGTACAATCAAATGAGAGTGCCGAACAAACATCCAAGAACCCAATGTTTTTAAAGATAAAATTGGCTCATAGCAGAAATGGATCTGGAAATGTTGTCATTTAAAATCTTGGACTCTTATGCCGCATACACACCATCACTTTATGTGATGAAAAAAAACGACACTTTCTGTGAAGTAAAAAATTACGTTTTTGAAACTTCAATTTTCAAAGACGAAGTTGCCTACACACCATCGTTTTTCTCACAATGTTCTTGCAAAGTGAGGTTACGTTCCACCACGTTTTACCATTAAAGCTTGCTTCATAAGTAGCTTCTGGGCATGCGTGGATGAAAAAACATCTTAGAAAACGACGTTTTTTGCTACACACGGTCAATTTCTGTGAAGTAAAAAGTGCACTTTTGAAAAACGACACATAAAATTGAAGCATGCTTGAATTTTTTTTGGTCGTTTTTTACAAGACATAAAATGACGTTTTCCCCCACACACGGTCAATTAAAGTGACGTTTTTGAAAACGTCATTTTTTTCCATCACATAAAGTGATGGTGTGTACGCGGCATTAGACGTTTGGCACTCTCATTGGATTGTATTTAAGCTCTGCACATTAGGCTGTGATAGAAAAAGGAAAATCCGACCGTTTTTGTATGCAATTGTTGTTGGATTTTCCCAAAGCCAAAGCCTCAGGCCCCGTACACACGACCAAGTTTCTCGGCAGAATTCAGCCAGAAACTCGGTCGGAGCTGGATTCTGCCGAGAAACTTGGTCGTGTGTACACTTTTCAGCGAGGAAGCCGACAAGGAACTCGTCGGGCCGAAAAGAGAACATGTTCTCTTTTTCCTCGTTGTTCAATGAGGAAAGTCGGCCCGCCGAGCTCCTCGGCGGCTTCCACACTGAACTCACCGAGGAACTCGATGTGTTTGGCACGTCGAGTTCCTCGGTCGTGTGTACGGGGCCTGAGAGTACTGAAAGGGGTTGTAAAGGTTCGTGTTTTTTTCTATGCATTAAGGTGAAAAAACACCTGGCTGTCACGGGCCCCCCAGCCCCCTGTTTTACTTACCTGAGCCAGTTCACCTGCTGGGCTCGTCCCCAGCATCCTCTTCTCCACGGAGTCCCGGCATTGATTGGATAGATTGATAGCAGTGCAGCCATTGTCTCCCGCTGCTGTCAATCAAATCCAATGACGCGCCCGCCGGCAGAGGGACCGAGTCATACACTCGGCGTCTATGGAGTGTATAACACGGGAGCGTGCCAGCAAGGTGACCCCCTCGGGAGAACACTTCCCAGAGGCGGTTTGCTATTGCGGGGAGGAGCCGAGAGAGCTGCCGTGGGACCTCACAACAGGAGGATCGGGGCTATCTATGCAAAACTAACTGCCCAGTGGAGGTAAGTATGACTTACATGTTTGTTATTTTTTTTTCTAAACTAACCTTTAGTACCACTTGAAGGATCATGGGGCATGAATGTCTTTGTTCAAGCCTGGAACAACTGCACCAATTACCTCATCCTTCATGTAGGCCCTCCTATTTTGTTTTCCTATGGTGAAAAAGATTGCACCAATTCCAGAAAAAAAGCAGGTAAGAATCTGCACAAAAGTTTTGTTAACCTTTGCAATTGATTTTCTTTTTAATTAAAAGGCTATTTTTTTTTAATGCAATGCTATAAGCATAGCAATTAAAACTTTGCGGTTAAAAAAAGGTGACTGTGGATCCATCTACCATTTTAAGATGTTTACCAAAAAAAGCACTTTTGTAAGAGCCAAGAAAAAAGGGAACACATTTTACATTAATTGGTTGTCTTTGAGTACAGACCATCTGTCTTCATGATGTAATAAAAACAGGCACACATCTTCCTAGGAACTCCATAATGAATATATGGAAACGGCAACTCAACCCGTATCAAATATTAAAGCCATTTGGCTTTGTTTTCTTTGCTCAAATGAATTTAGCCGCAAAACGTCGCAAATATGTTTTAGATTACTTTTTTTTTTCTCTAATAATTCCCATTTTGGATGTTGTTTTATGTTGACTTTAGCATAATAATGATATTGCAAAGCGAACCGTCGAAACAATGATTTGACTAAATGCATAGTTCATATTCACGCTACTTTATGCTTTTATTATTGTCGTCACAATAACTTCGGCATTACTGTGTTTCATCGTTAAATACATTGCAGGGAATTTAACAGAATCTTCAATATAGTATACTTGTGCAATAAATATGATGTACATCCTAATGTCTTTATGGGTTCCATGTTAAACTCAAGTGTGGTTATGTGAAGCGTACGTTTGAATGTATACAGTGATGATTCGTTGCAATAAACTGTAAACTATATTGTATTTTCTTTCTGCAGCAAGGAGAACAAAGATGGGAAAACCTAGTAAACAGCACAGATTAGGAATCCCAAGAAAGTTAACAGCTTAGAACTCCATGTGAATAAATGCTTACAGGGCTTGATGCCAGGATATACCATGTCTTCCTTTGTGATATGTTTATCTGGTGAGACAAAGGGGATGATTTACTAAAGGCAAATAGACTGGGCCCTCTGCAAGTGCAGTTGCTCCAGAGCTAAGTAAATGAGCAGAAGCTCTGCTAACTTCCATCATCCAATCATGTGCAAGCAAAATGCTGTTTTTTTATTTATTTTTTCCTTGCGTGTAATTGGGTATTTTTTGCAAAGTGGAGCTTTACCTCATTTACGAAGCTCTGGAGCAACTGCTCTTGCGGAGTGCAACTGTAATTTTGCAAAGTGCACAGTTTATTTGCTTTTAGTAAATCAATTGTTGTATGGTGATTTATGAACACAGATTCAGTGGAGTGGAGTAATCAAAGTCTCAAGATACCAGTTTTTCAAGGACTATCTAAAGCAATGGTTCACAATTACCAGGCAGTGGCCTACTACTGGGCTATGACCTCTATACTCCTGATCATCTAGCCCAGTGGTCATCCACCCTGTCCTACAGGGCCCACTAACAGGCCAGGTTTGCAAGATAGCTGAAATACATCACAGGTGATATCATTTGCTGCTCAGTGATTGCAGTATTCTAGACTGCATCTCCCCAAGGTAATACATAAAACCTGGCCTGTTAGTGGGCCCTGCAGGACAGGGTTGATGACCACTGATCTAGCCCACTGACTGCCTAACCTCCCCACAGTGCCACCCAATCTCCCACAGTAGCCTAGAAGTGGCCCTCAACCTCCCTCAGTGCCCACAGGGCCCCTGAGACCCCCTCATGAACCACAGTGCTCCCCAACCCCCCTCAACCTGCTGCAATACCCCTAGCTTTCTCCCGTCTCCTATAGTGCCCCTATCCTCCAGCAGATTTCTACAGTTCCACCTAGTCCATACAGTGCCTTTCCATCAGCCATAGTGCCCCTGGAAAATCTCTGAAGGGGGCTGGAGCTCTTTTCAAGAAGCTGCTCATTGAAAAACCTCTAGCCCCTTCCAGAGGCCCAGTCCCATACCGTTGCTCCCAGCTCCCTGTAGAAACCTCATCCCCTACAGGGCCACCAAGTCCTGCAGACCCCCAATAGATCTCCACCATCGAAAATAGATCCCCCAGCAGCCAGCATCAATAGACATTCCAGCACACCTCAGCACTCCTTCCCATAAAATACATTTAGGGCTAGAGGTGCAAGAGGCGCAACTTCCCCCACATTCCCACTGAAAAAAGCTCTGTTGTGGGGAGATTTACTAAAACTGGTGCACACAGAATCTGGTGCATCTGTGCATAGTAACTAATCAGCTTTCAGGTTTTATTGTCAAAGCTTAATTGAACAAGCTGAAGTTAGAACCTTACAGGTTATAATGCAGAGCTGCACCAGATTCTGTGGGTCCAAGTTTTATTAACCACTTAGGCTGCATTCACACCTCAGCGTATATACGCCTGAAGCGCGACGCTCGTGCCGCTGGAGGGGCGAATTTCCATTGATAAGATGGTTCACATCTCACGCTGAACGCCAAAACGCTGTACGCCTGCCTACTGAAAACAAGTCCCGGACCCTTTTTTTCAGGCGGCATTGGCGTTCGGGCATAGACATCAATGGAAATTATTTGTAAAAAAAAAAAAGTAAACAAATCGCGGCAAAATACGCCGCGTACGCGGCGTTACAATGTGAATGCAGCCTTAAGGACCGCCTAACGCCGATATATGTCGGCTGAATGGCACGGCTGGGCACAATCACATACCTGTACGTGATTGTTAAAAGCCCAACCGTGGGTCGCGACCCGGTCCGAAGCTCTGTGACCCAATCGCCGCGATCGGTCCCGGAGCTGAAGAACGGGGAGAGGTGTAAACACACCTTCCCTGTTCTTCGTTGTGGCACTGTCATTGATCGTCTGTTCCCTGATATAGGGAAAGTTGATCAATTACATCACATGTACAGCCCCGCCCCCCTACAGTTAGAAACACATATGAGGTCACACTTAACGCCTTCAGCGCCCCCTAGTGGTTAACTCCCAAACTGCAATTGTCATTTTCACAGTAAACAATGCATTTTTATAGCACTTTTTGCTGTGAAAATGACAATGGTCCCAAAAATGTGTCAAAATTGTCCGATGTGTCCGCCATAATGTCGCAGTCACGAAAAAAATCGCCGCCATTAGTAGTAAAAAAAAATAATAATAATAAAAATGCTATAAAACTATCCCCTATTTTGTAAACTCTATAAATTTTGCGCAAACCAATCGATAAACGCTTATTGCCATTTTTTTTTACCAAAAATAGGTAGAAGAATACTTATCGGCCTAAACTGAGGAAAAAAAATGTTTATTTTATATATTTTTGGGGGATATTTATTATAGCAAAATGTAAAAAATATTGCATTTTTTTCAAAATTGTCGCTCTATTTTTGTTTATAGCGCAAAAAATAAAAAACGCAGAGGTGATCAAATATGACCAAAAGAAAGCTCTATTTGTGGGGAAAAAAGGACGCCAATTTTGTTTGGGAGCCACGTTGCACGACCACGCAATTGTCAGTTTAAGCGACGCAGTGCCGAATCTCAAAAAGGGGCCTGGTCCTTTACCTGCATTTTTGTCCGGGTCTTAAGTGGTTAAATCACCCCCTGTATGTCTTATTAAAGTGTGAGTTTTGAGAAAATGTCCAAACTTTCCAACCAGCACAAACCTGAAATGGCACTTTTGATTAAAATGGATCTTTAAAAGCCTAACTTTAGGCACAACACTATTCATGCTTTGTTTTGGTCTTTAATTAACACATAAACAATGTCATTCTTTTATTACTTCAAGAACTCTCTAAGCTCAGCTAAACGATTCTGATATATACAGCGGGAAGCTGCATTTTCAGCTCCCTGCTGCATCGAAATGGTGTTTATGATCAGCATTGGTTCCGGTGATGTGCCATTCAGAAAAGATGGTGCAGCAGAGTGGGGGGTGAAGGCACAATGCTTACATCGATTATAGACACTGTTCCAATGCAGCGGGGGAGCCGGAAGATCGGCTCCCTGCTGTACATCAGAATCGCTCAGTGAGTCTAACAGGGCTCCTAAAGTAGTTACAGAATTAACTTATTTATGTGTTAATAAAAGATTTAAAAAAAAAACATTTATTAAATTGTGTTGTGTCTTGGGTTGAGCTTTGTATTATATCTTAACCCTATTGCTGAAATCTCATATAAGCGGTAAAAGGTTAAAGATAACTTCTGCTAGCCTAAAAAATGCCTACCTCTTCACCTTTTAGCTAATTTAATTTGTGTATATATATATATATATATATATATATATATATATATATATATATATATATATATATAAAAGAAAAATCATAATTTTCTTACCTGAAACTTGGGTCTTGTGAGAGGCTAGGTTTCTTCTTTCTTCGGGTCTGTTGTGTGAGAGGACCCTTTTTGTAGTGCTCATGTCTCTTTCTGGTTTAAGCAGACATATGACTGACACATTTGTCCTTGGCCTTATCTTTGAAAAGGTGCCATCATACTTCATAGCGTGATGGGCTGCAAAAAAAAAAAAAACAGTTGCTGGACCTGGACTGCAGCAGTGGATCACCAACCTCCACTGCTGGAAGAGTTGGCTTAGAGCAGCCATTTTACCACTAAAGAACCATTGAAATAATTTCTTGGTGTAAGAGAACCCCTGCTAGAATTCACTGGGGAAAAGAGAATGCAGCGGTTAAAGTGATGTTCAGAATGACACCCTTACAGACAGCTAAAAAAATATAATTGGTGTCATGCCGCTGCGGCTGTGCCAAGTGGCTTTTGACCAGGAACTATTGAGTCACCATCAGGTGGGAGGTCAATCAGCCACACCTCAAGGAACAAGGTGCATGGATCGCTTGTGTGAAACAAACACCAGTCTTCAAGCTCCAGGACAAATCTAACCATCATGGGCCAATGTAAGTATCTATGTGCCATACCTCTAGAAGATCAATAGGTCAATAATTGGTCTGCCAAAAAAATATATTGGTCTGCCCACATGTGTGACATCATTTGTTATTGATAGTATTCTGTATGGAAAAATATCTCTTTAAGAGCACCCAGAAAAGGGCAAGTCCAAGCAATATCTACATAGTTAGATTGGTCCACCATGGACCAATGTAAGTATGTATGTGCCATACCTGTGGAAGCTGTAAATCACGGAAGTAAGCATTGTTACAGCAGTGATCTCCTATAGCTTCCATGTCCTGTGCTACTCAACACTGGAGGTTCAAAATTCAGCTTTAAACCTTTTCTGGGTGCTCTTGAAGAGATATTTTTCCACACGGAATACCATCAATAACAAATAGATCCAGAAAAATGTGTATATCCAGGGCGCTCCAAGAATTTGAATCCTGACAGATAAAGTCTGTGTTGGAGAGGGTAGCAGATCTTCACACACTTTAGGCAGCACTCAGGGAGACAAGCAATCTCTAATGGGAACAGAAAAACAAACAAGGCGCCTCTAAGTGCAGAAATATAAAACTTTTAATATCCCCTAAAGGGTTTAAAAACACTTACAAGATGGTGGATGAAGCAGGCATGTATCAGGTAAGTGTGTCCAGAAGATGTTCCAGTGGCAGGGCAGTCCCAGTCTGATGATAAAGCTGCCAGGGAAGTCCACAGGATAACAGCCAAAGTCACTGGCTGAAGAAGGAACCAATGAGCTGTTCCGAAACGCGTCCTGCCTCTATGACACACTTCATGCTCTCTTCCTGTTTGTGTTCCATGCTGGTTTTTGTCTTGCTTCCTCTGACATCATCCCCAGGCTCCATCACCATTGTGTTCCCTAAACACTCACAGCACAAATTGGCTGCTATCCTGTGGACTTCCCTGGAAGCTTTATCATCAGACTAGGACTGCCCTGCCACTGGAACATCTTCTGGACACACTTACCTGCTACATGCCTGCTTCATCCACCATCTTGTAAGTGTTTTTAACCCCTTTAGGGGATATTAAAAGTTTTATATTTCTGCACTTAGAGGCACCTTGTTTGTTTTTCTGTTCCCATCAATAACAAATAATGTCACAAATGTGGGCAAGTCTATTTTTTTAACAAAATAAATGCAAAACCAGACCAATTATTGGCTTATTGATCTTCCAGAGGTATGGCACATATGTACTTACATTGGCCGATGATGGACCAATTTAACTATATACAAGTTGCTTTGGAATTGCCCGGAATTCAGCTTTAAACCTTTCCTGGGTGCTCTTTAAGAGATTTTTTTTCCATACAGAATACTATCAATAACAAATGATGTCACACATGTGGGCAAATCTATTTTTTTTTTTTTTTTAAGAAAAGAAAAGAAAGCAAAACCAGACCAATTATTGATCTACAGAACACATTTCATTGCCTCTGGCAGAGCAGTAAAAAAAAATACATAGTTAATTTTTAATTCTCCTCGGCTATTTTAGCTGCTCCAATAAAGACATTCCATTCTTTTCTAACCAGCGGTGATAATAAATCCAGCGATGAAAGTCATCAAACCACAACTGTTGTATCTATTAAATGTATCATTTTTTTCCCAGACAATTGTAAAACCAGTGAACATACACAGCATCAGAGTTCTTTCAAGATGTTTTGAAAAACCACAGAGCAGAAGCACATTAGCAGCAATTTTAGGCAGCAAATTTACAGCCATATTAATGGTCTTGAAAATAACAGAAGGAAATGAGATCTGAATTGGAAACCTCCTGTTCTCCAAGGAAATCTTCTGTCAGGAGGCCTTGCTAGCTGATTCTGTACTTCACTGGCTCAGTTAATAGCGCTTGCTTCCATATTTCGAGCAGACTGCAGTCTAGCAGGATTGGGAACAGGACAACAGAGGTACAGTACAGTGTAAATATATTATACATTAGTGTAAATTTTGTTTTTAAGTAACAGTTTGTAAGCAGTTCCCATTGAACTACACCTCACCGCCCATCGTTCACACATGATTACGGCTGGGTTGAGATTCCTGTCACAGACAATGGATACAATTTGCTGGGTCATTAAGAATGTTGTGTAAATGGATAATGGATACTGCCGCGATGCCGAGTTCATTTTGGCTATAAATTCTTTGCACCTGAAAAGTTTTTATGCTCTTTTCTGTAAGATTGCAGTCGTAAAACTTCCCACCGCCGGTCACCGGGTTTCAGCACATTACAGTTCGTAGAAATGGGAACGGAAACCTGTTATATCACAGGCTGCTCTATGATGACTTTAGTTACATGTTTATGAGGCAGTTTAAGAAGGAAGGCTTAGGTCGAATTATACTGGGACAAAGTTGAGTTCAGTGTTTCTTGCTGTGATAAAAGTTTACTGAAAATTTGTTTATTGTTTTTATTTTTTGAAGCACAAAGACAGGGCATTCACATCTGTTCCTGTCCTTGAAAAAACTTAAGGTGGAGTTCCACCCAAAAATGGAACTTCCACTTTTTGGATTCCTCCCCTCCTCCGGTGTCACATTTGGCACCTTTCAGGGGGGGGGGGGAGCAGATACCTGTGTAATACAGGCATTTGCTCCCACTTCCTAGCATAGACCCCTGCAGTGATTGCAGTGACCTAGGCAACTTCTGGTGCCTACTCTGTCCTTCCCCACTGTCTTCTGGAAGGCACACAGGTCCCAGAAGACAGCAGGGACCAGTGAGGACGTGTAGCGCACCTCGCGCATGTGCAGTACAGAACCAGGAAGTGAAGCCGCAATCACTTCCTGATTCCCTTACAGAGGATGGCGGCAGCAGCAGCTGAGAGCCAACTGACAGATCAGCTTTGGCTGCCAACATTGCGCCCTGGACAGGTAAGTGTGCATATATTAAAAGTCAGCATCTGCACTATTTGTAGCTGCTGGCTTTTAATATTTTCTTTTTTCGTCAGGCCTCCGATTTCAAGATGAATGTCCTACCATTACCATGACGTACATAATGACAGAATATATAAAAGCAGAAATCAATTAATATAAAGCTGAACTTAAAGCAGAATTCCACCCAAAAATGTAACTTCCGCGGATCGGATTTCGTCCCCCCTCCGGTGCTAAATTTTCCACTTTTCAGGGGGGAGTGGATACCATTGTGTAAGTATGGTTATATATTTCCATTGGCAAAAAGAATAAGGAATAAACATGTGTGGCAAAAATCACATGTGGCCCTGCCACCTATTGGCTCAGGCCTATAGTGCCTAGTGGTAGACTGTGTTCTGCTGAGTAATAATTAAAGCCCATTACCAGGTTCAGTCTTCTGCCTCCTACTTGTCCCCCACCATTTCCCCAACGGTTCCCCATGCTATATGTTTTGCTCAATTTTGTTTTTATACTTACTCTTTTCAGATGTCTATAGGCTGGTTGTGTCTCACTCTGGGTCTTCTTCTTCTTCACCTTTTCTCTGGCCCTGAACTGTCCTCTTGCTGATAAACAGAGCATTGCTGACATAATTATGTACAAACCGCTCTCTGTTTCAATACACATGGTAGAGCACCATGATGCACTTAGGGGGTGGGCATTTATATAATGCCCTTTACAGAACCGATGCTGTAGGTCCTGAAAAAAAGTACTGCAGGAGACAGTTCGTAGATTGAAAGTACGTATTGCAGTCAGAGCTGCTTTTTATATTTTCTACACTGCCTGGGGGTTCATTTTGAATAAATAGACCCCTGGAGTTTGACAATATGTAGATGACAAACCCAGGCTATTCACAATCAAATATAACACAAGCAAAGTCTTTACACATTTCATTTGGGAAGTAATGTAGATTATACTGATAAAGAGTCATGCAATATCTACTTTAATGTAAACCTACTTTCTCTCCTGACAGTGCCTGTTTGACCTCCATTTACATTTCATGTGACCTTCATTATGTTTCATATGGCTCATGAATGTAAGAATGAATAGGGAAGCTTTTATTTCCAGTTATTATTGTAATTTTCCATTTTTAAGTACATTGCCTATGCTGAACCTCTTCAAGAATGATGTTTTTTTATCAAGAGACTGTATTTGAAATTCTCGAACTGTACTATTTATTTTACCATAGTGGGATGAGATTCTTTGACAGGCCTTTACATGTGTGAAATATCAGCTATGCTAATCCAGGCACACAGGCACATGATATGTTTGTTGTCTATCCCTTACTTAATATTTAAAGTGTCATTTCATTTTCTCCAAAAAAATAATCCAGCAGCCTCTGGAATAACGCCCATATGATAAGCTGTCTTTACTGAAGTGAAAGTATTTTATACAGCAATATTGCCTCCAGCAAAGGCTTCATGTTGTGCTCCAAAAAATCTCCCAGAAGACAATATGCTCCTTCAGCTCAATGCAGAGAAGGGCCCCCATCTTCATACCATAATCTCTAGTGATACTGGGCACATCATGTTTTCAGCAACATTGAAAATAAACACAGATCCAGGCAAACAATATTAAGAAAATTCTAGAAGATGTTTCCCAGGCAAAGAGCAAAGGACAAGTAAAGCCTCGCACACACGACCAAGAAACTCGACAGAATCCATCAAGAAACTTGGTGGGAGAGCTTTTTTGCCGAGGAAAACGGTCGTGTGTATGTTTTTTATCGAGAAAACTGTTGAGGAACTTGACGAGAAAAAAAGACAAGTTCTCTTTTTCCTCGACGGGAGTCTCAATTTCCTCGTCGTGTTTCTCATCAGGCTGGTTTTTGACGAGAAATTTGAGCGTGTGTATGCTAAGAAACCTGCCCATGCTCAGAAAAAAGTATGAGACGGGAGTAAAAGTAGCATTTGTAATGGAGATAACACATTTTTCACGCTGTAACAGACTGAAAAGTGCAAATCGTCTCTTACCAAACTTTTATTTAACACGCAGTAACATGAGATTAGCAAAAGCAGCCCCCAGGGTTGTGCCAGTGGAATCAAACTTCCCCTGCCATTGTATGTGTTGTTCGTCACCGCGTTTGAGAACAAGGAGATTTTGTCTTGACCGTGTGTACGCAAAGCAAGCTTGTCGAGTTCCTCGACAAGCCTAACAAGGAACTAGTCGAGGAAAACAATGTGTCTTTTCCGACGAGTTCCTCAGTCGTTTGTACGAGGCCTTACTGTGTTTTCCCTATTACCATTACTACTTACCATGCCTTGTTTGGCACTGTGTGTCCATATGGAGGTGGCCATCTTGGTAGAAGTTTTATTATATTCCAACTTTGTTAAAAACATAGAAACATTCAATGACATGACAAAAAATTCACATATATGAGATAATATTTAGGTGCTATACAGTAAAAGACTGGGTCAACATCCCTAGTGGAGTCGGTGATGATTCGCTTGCTGTGACTTCCGACGCAGTTGCGTTGGCCCGCTTCTTCAGGAAAGTACATTACAGTTAAGCTCTCAGTAAAAGTACACATTATTCATTGTATGACCAGCTATTTCCACCTCCCTCCATCGATGGAGTAGTCCAAATGTGCCTCATTCATAAGTCATCTAGGCTTAGCTCGCCAGAGTGCGTTTTGCGATTAGTTATCTTAAATGTCTTGGAGCTACACCACACTGAGGGAGGAGGGGGAGACTGGATGAGCCTTCTCCCTTAATCACCAGCATATCTACCATCCCTAGACCATATCCACAAATGACACCTACTCTTTACTATTGGAACAGCGTTTAAGATAATAATCGCAAAACGCACTCTGGCGAGCTAAGCCTAAATCCTTAATGGACGATGCACATTTGGACTACCCCATCGATGGAGGTAGATGGAAATAGCTGGTTGTACGATGAATAATGTGTGGAACTGTCTATTTTGATGTGTACTTATACTGAGAGCTTGACTGTAATTTAACACCACAAATAGAGATTTCCTTTGGTGGTATTTAATCACCTCTGTGTTTTTTTTTTTTTTTGCTCTATAAACAAAAATAGAGCAACAATTTTGAAAACAATTCAATATTTTTTACTTTTTGCTATAATAAATATCCCCCAAAAATATATAAAAAAGCGGTGATCCCGAGCATGACTCGGGGTGGTTTTTCTATGCTATTATCGGTAACCCCGAGTCACACTTGGGGTATCTGTGCAGAGCCTGCAGCCGCGCGGCTTACCTTCTCCTGGCAAGTTACTTACCTTGTCCCTGGATCCTGCGATGCATCCCTGCTGTGTGAGCGAGCTGCGTCCTCGCTCGATTCACACAGTGCCTGTGTGCCGCCGATCTCCATTCCCTACGACGTTACCACGCACGGGGGCGGAGAACGGCGCCAAATTCAAAAAAGTAAACAAACACATTACTTACAGATTACAGTACTGTATGTAAAAAACTGGAGATAGTCCATAGCAACCAAAAAGTGTCCCTTTATGTCAAAAGTGATTTTAGAGCAGCTAGAAAACATCGATAATAAATTATAATCACTTGCAGAATTGAGCGATAGCGATTTGTGGGGAAATTCTTCATAAAAATATAAAAGTAATGACAGCGACAATTCTGCAACTGAGCAAATTTCAGTGTTTTTGATTTGATTACATTATTGAATAATTTTTATTATAATTACATTATTATTTGTTATAATTATTTATAGTTATTTATTATATTATAATTTATGATTTTGTGTTTCAAACTTTATCATACCCGGGATGTCTACTAGACTCTTGTTTGGACAGATTTAAGTGAGTTATTCCTAAGAATTACAGGCCTACAATATAAAACGCCAAATTTCCATGCAAAATAATTGTACCGCTTTTGGTACAAAATTCCAGACATAATTATACCGCCAAGGAGGTTAAACAAAAGGTTTAGCGTCTACAAAATAGGGAATAGTTTTATAGCATTTTTATTAATATTTTTTTTTTTTACTAGTGGTGGCGATCTGCAATTTTTATCGTGACTGTGACATTATGGCGGACACATCGGACACTTTTGACACATTTTTGGGACCATTGTCATTTTTACAGCGTTAAGTGCTATAAAAATGCACTGGTTACAGTGAAAATGACACTGGCAGTGAAGGGGTTAACCACTAGGTAGCGCTATAGGGGTTAAGTGTTCCCTAAGGCGTGATTCTTACTGTAGGGGGCGTGGCTTGCTGTGACATGTCACTGATTGTGTTCCCGATGACAGGGAAACGCGATCAGTGACAGTGTCAGCTAGGCAGAATGGGAAGATACACCCGCAACAACCGCTTCTTAAAGAGGACATACAGGTATGCCCCTTTGCCTGCCCCTGCCATGCTGCAGACGTATATCTGCACACGGTGGGCGGCAATAGGTTAAATCACCTTTGACTTAACAAAAACAGCCTTATTTCGAAATGGTACTCACTCAGTCTTTGATTTCAGAAATATGTTCACAGTTAGAATTCAACTGGAGTTCAATGTAAAATTCTATTTGAATTTCAATTTGAATTTCGGGAATTCAGAGACATTTTTGTTTAGTTATTCGGAGCATTCAGTAAATATTGTTTATACTGTAATTCGGGTATTCGGATATACCTGAATCTCAAAATAACGAAAAATATATTTTTATTCGGAACAAAACGAACCGCACGTGTCTATTAAAAATTAGGGGCTGCTACTGATGACTAGTTGCCAAAAGTGTAGTTTCTCTTTTTCTGGCTTCACTAATATCGTTGGTCAGAAACCAACATGCAGCCAATGAGGTCTCAAAGCCTAAACTCTTATGCCGCGTACACGCGATCGGTCAATCCGATGAGAACGGTCTGATGGACCATTTTCATCAGACCAAACCGATCGTGTGTGGGCCCCATCGGTTATTTATCCATCGGTTAAAAAATGGGTACCTAACCGATAGAAAAAAAAAACGATTGTTTGTGGGCACGTCCATCGGTTAAAAATCCACGCATGCTCAGAATCAAGTCGACGCATGCTTGGAAGCATTGAACTTCGTTTTTTTTCAGCACATCGTGTTTTACATCACCGCGTTCTGACACGATCGGTTTCTTAACTGATGGTGTGTGGGCGCGACCGACCATCAGTCAGCTTCATCGGTTAACTGATGGAAAAATCCATCAGACCGTTCTCATCGGATTGACCGATCGTGTGTACAGGGCATTATCCCAAACATTAGTTCCAGTGAAGGCAGGATGAATATGACATTTATGCACCTTTAAAAACCTTTAAAAACAACCAAGATCCATCTGTTTCCCCGATAGGTTCCATACAAACACTGTTTTCTACACTAGACATCATCCTACAGTATATAATATATATGTAAGAAAAGCTTTTCGCAATCAAGGTGCCACATTTCTGTTTTCTAATGATAAGCTATAAAATATATAGCAGGTCATAATGAGCATCATTTCTGTGGATTATGAAGCTGTCTTACAGCGTACAACAGCAATCATTAATTTGAAAAGATGAGGAGTTGGATGTTAAGGAAAAGAAAAAAAAAACCTGCTGATCTCCAGCAAGCCTCAGCGTGTGATTGCCTTGAAGTCCCTTTCTGCCCAAACATCTGGAAGATAATGTGCTAAATTAAAAAAGTAGACACTTTAATATACCAATGGGTAATCCTCTAGTCTAGAGTGGCACTGAGCCAGCTCGTCGTGCAGTTTTTGTGGCAGGTTGCCATAAAGCATTTACTCTTAACCTTTTGGATGCTGCAGCACTATTGGCAGTGAGGTAATAATGTAGGATAATGTATATATTGCAGCAAAGAAGATGATTTTCAGAGGATCTTGGCAATCAGGAATGGTGACATAAAGCAGATTTTAGTTAATGAATCTTTTAAGATGCACATCAACTATTTTTTTCTTATAGAAAGCATGGAGAAGAGTTACAATCTGTGCCTGTTTTTTTTTTGTGTTTTTTTTTTTTGGTGTTACTTCTGGTCTCTGATGCTCATTTAGGAAATGGGTGGCGCTGTTGTCACCAGGAAACCATATATGAAATCCTTGACTTAAAGCGAATTTCCAGCCAAAAATACAGCTAGGTCTTAAACACCCGCCCCTTTGTTTTTGTATATATATATATATATATATATATATATATATATATGTATTTTCTTTTCTATTTGTTTTGTATCTTTCCTGGAGTACAAAGGTGTACTTCATTCCTAACTCCGCCATGGTGAGGTACATAATTTCCCCATCTGCATCAGCCCCTCCCCCTTCCCCCCACTGCTTTCTGGGACCTGTGTGTGTCCCAGAAGATGACGGGGTCATTCAGAAAGCATAGGTTTCATTTAGTTGCAATGGGGGCGCCTGCACCCAAGCCGAATCGGCTTTGGGGGGCTGACATCGTGGGATCCCTGGACAGGTAAGTATCCTTATATTAAAAGTCAGCAGCTACAGGATTTGTAGCTGCTGACTTTTACATAATTTTTTTTGAGGATGGAACTCCGCTTTAAATAATAATGCTCTAATTGGTTTTGGGAAATAAGGGAAAGGGTAGGGTTTGGAACATTGACGGATTTACAATGTGCATCTTATTTTTGTGAGATGTTTTTTTTTACTACTTTACATTATGTAAAGGCCTCATTACCATGGGGGTGTACTGTGCTGTGCATTCCCATACAGGCAGTTCTATTGGGACCAAGCAGCTTCACAAGGGCAACCGCTTCTTCCAAATTGACATCCATGCCGGTTCACTGCCTCTAACTCACACTGTATGGATGTTTCTATGATTAAGATCTACATAAAGAAAATGCACCAGAGGGATAAGCCAGGGGTGTATCCTGTCATCCTCAACTTAAAAGGAAACTTACAGTTTATTAGCATGGTTTTCAGGGAGTCTAAGGCCCCGTACACACGTCCGAGAAACTTGACGGGCAAAACACAGAGTTTTGCTTGTCGAGTTCCTTGTGAAGCCGCCGAGGAAGTTTCCCCATTGACTAACGAGGAAATAGAGAACATGTTCTCTATTTGGCTCGACGAGTTCCTCGTCGGTTTCCTCAGCCAAAAGTGTACACACGATCGGGTTTCTCGGCAGAATACGGCTCCGATCGAATTTCTGGCTGAATTCTGCCGAGAAACTCGGTCGTGTGTACGGGGCCTAAGCAACAAAATACAACATGCACCTAAGTGATCTCACCAACTCCAGGTGGGACTTCGAACTTCATACCATGTCTTGTTAATATAGTCATTGAATGGATCATATCAGTCAAACCCTTGTCAACGTCCATTGTTACAGCGCCAGAGCCGAAATACCCAGAAGCCACTCCGAGAGAGATGCAGGCAATAAAGGAGGAGAACGAGGACCGCTGAGGGGGCTTCTATCTCAGGTAAGTACAGTAAATAAAAATGAGCTAGTCTTCTTGTCTTGCAGGGGTTTTTTTTTTTTTTTTTTTTAGAGAGGGTTTACTTCCTCTTTAATCGCACATTTGTAATAAGAAACATTAAACTCTGAATGTCCCTTTAGGTATGCAGTACACATTGCAAGTTTCTGCAAAATACATTTTCCATTATATGAGCCCATCAATGTTACTATCGTCATGTTCTTGTTTATTAGTCCTTTAAATGATTTCTGATCATTTTCAAGCGCATAGCCTTTCTGGTGGTTTACAATTGCAGGCAAAATCAATATAGTAAAAGCCTTCAGTGAATTGATCCATGAATGTTTCTGAAACGTGACCTCCCTGGTCTGGAAGCTATATATAAACGATGGACTAATGTTAGTGCTATGGAAGACACACATCAACTTAGTGGTCAAATATTAATAGGACTGGCTAGACAACTAAAGCGCTATCGCTCAAGTGAGAGAAAACAAACCAGGAGACACTATGAATTGTCAGAGTCTGTCTAGAATCAATGGTTACATTAAGTATTTAACTATAATATTAGAAAATATAATAAAATCACAATAAATGCTTGATTCATAAAATATACAAAGTAAGAAATAAATGTAAATGTATGTTTAAAAAAAAAAAAGAGTATTTGTTTCTATAGCCAATATTAGCCAGATTCAGGTAGACGTGCCTAACGTTAGGCAGGCGTAGCGTATCTCATATACGCTACACCACCGTAAGTTAGAGAGGCAAGTGCTGTATTCACAAAGCACTTGCGTCCTAAGTTACGACGGCGTATCGTAAATGTGCCGGCTTAAGAGTGCCTAATTAAAATTGTGAAGAGGTGGGCGTGTTTTATGTAAATAAATCATGACCCCACGTAAATGACGTTTTGAACGAACGGCGCATGCGCCGTCCGTGGACGTAACCTAGTGCGCTTGCTCCAAATTATGCCGCAAAGACTCATTGCTTTCGACGTGTACGTAAATTACGGCCAGCCCCATTCACTGACGACTTACGCAAACGACGTAAAAATTAAAAAATTTTACGCGGTTCCGACGTCCATACTTAACATTGGCTGGGCCATCTTTTTGGTGGTTTAGCTTTACGCCTGAAAACGCCTTACGTAAACGGCGTATCTTTACTGCGACGGGCAATCGTACGTTCGTGAATAGGCGTATCTCGCTGATTTACGCATTCTAGGCGTAAATCAGCGTACACGCCCCTAGCGGCCAGCGTAAATAGACAGCTAAGATACGACGGAGCAGACGGTCGTATCTTAGCAACATTTAAGCGTATCTCAATTTCAGAATACGCTTAAATATACGACGGCGCAGATTCGGAGTTACGACGGCGTATCTACTGATACGCCAGCGTAACTATACCTGAATCTGGCTATATATCTTTAATCACCACCTTTGTCTGTTTGGTTTATTTTCCACTAGGCAAACGCTTTCACCAATGCAGCTCAGTGAAACTTTCAAGGAACCTTCTAGCACTTCAGTACTAACCAGCATGTATATACCCCTTGATTACCAGGTAATTTTTTAATTTTCAGTGCTGTGATAGTTTGAATTACAGTTTCAGTCATGTATCACTGTACCCAATTGTAAACTCTTAAAGTGGTTGTACACCCCCCCCCCCAAAAAAACCTGTAAGACAAAGGCATAATGAACTAGTATGACTAGCATAATAGCTCATTATGAATTACTTACCTTAGATTGAAGCCCCTGAAGTAGTCCTTGTGTCCCCCTCTGGCCACAGACATCTCTCCCGGTGGTTACTTCTGGGTATCACCGCTCTGGTGCTGTGATTGGCCGGAGTGGCGATGACTTCATTCCGCACATGCGCACGGGAGCCGTCAAAGCCGACATTATCCATTCTAAAAACCGGCGTTCTCAGTGTGCATGCGCCATAGACATCAGTGCATTTTTCTCTGCAAATATGTAGGTTAAGGAGATATTTCTTGCACCTACAGGTAAGCCTTAATCTAGGCTTACCTGTATGTGCAAGTGATCAGAGAGGGTTTACAACCACTTTAAGGTAGAAATGTGGGGGCTAAAATTGATGGCCTCCTTTTGAAAATGCTAGTTTTCCGGTTGTAGAAATGTTGTGTGGCTCCAGAACTTTGCCAAAACCTGAATATTGATAACAGGAATAGAGGAAAGGAAAAGGATGATCTCATCAGTTTGGTTGAACCTTCATTTACAGCAAAGGGAAGGTGGGTCAGTGACCAAGCTGTGTTGGTAAACTGCAGTGGAACAAATTCTGGTCACTCATGTTGTCTGCTTTGAAAATAGGAAAAAAATCAGCCACACTCTAATTAGTTCTCGCAATATTTGTAATAATCAGTGCATCGACTGCAAACCATAATATCTCCAACCCAAAACCAGTTTCTTGATGCGTTGACTTCCTCTATCCTTGTGAGCCAGGAATGGTGAAAAGCATCAAGGAAGGCTGGTTGGAGACATTCCCAGATAGCAAGCAATTGTGCTGCAAGTTCAAAAATGACTGGCTAAGCTATTGTTAGACTTGCCAGGCTTCACAAGTTTGTGGAAAGCAATCTTTGCTATCTAGGTTACTGTATGGTTACTGTATGTAGTCAACACACTGATTATTAGAAAATACTGCAAGAAGAGCTAATTGGACTGCTGCTGATTCTTTCATATTTTCAATCAAGAGTGGAGGCGTACTGTGGTGGCCGGTAGCCCTGTTGCCCATGCCCATGTTGTGCAGCAGAGGCCTGTCTTGAATAAAGCTATGAATCTGTGTGTGTGTATCCATGCTATCTGCTTGGCACAAAAATGGGTGAACAAGTTTTAAAATCTTTTGGAAGGTAAGACACTGAATATGTAGTTGCTTCCATGACATTTAGTTCAGTTTAGAAATTGGATGAATAGGTACTGTTTCCAAACCAATAGGGCCCAATGCTGACAATTTGTGAGGTCAGACACTAATGTGGACGAGAAGGCCTGGCTCATTGTCTCCATTCTAATTCACCCCATCAGGTTGAGGTCAGAACCCTGTGCAGGCCAGTCAAGTTCCTCCACCCCAAACATGCTCATCCATGGCTTTGTGCACTGGTCCAAATCATTTGGTGGAGGGGGGATTATGGAGTGGGGTTGTTTTTCAGGGGTTGGGCTTGGCCCCTTAGTTCAAGTGAAGGGAACTCTTAAAGAGGAAGTAAACCCTCTGCAAAAAAAAAAGAAAAACACCCTGCAAGACAAAGGCATAATGAATTACTTACCTGAGATCAAAGCCCCTGCAGCGGTCCTTGTTTCCCTCCTGCGTCGCCACTATCTTTCCAGAGTAACATCAGGTATCGCAGCTCCGGCTCTGTGACTGGCTGAAGCCGCGATGACGTCACTCTCATGCATGCACATGGGAGCCACCAGTCACCGCGCGATCGTCGTTAGAAATAGCACGCTCAATGCGCCTGCACCGTTGTCTAAGGCGCATGCGCTGTAGACATTGGTGCCTGTCTTTTTTGCAAATATCTCCTAAACCGTGTATATTAGGAGATAATTCTTGCACCTACAGGTAAGCCTTAATCTAGGCTTACCTGTAGGTAAAAGTGATCTGTAAGGGTTTACAACCACTTTAAGGCGTCAGCATACTTAGACATTTTGGACAATTTCATGCTCCCAACTTTGTGGGAACAGTTTGGGGATTGCCCATTCCTGTTCCAACATGACCAGTGCACAAATCAAGGTCCATAAAGGCATGGATGAGTGAGTTTGGGGTGGAGGAACTTGACTGGCCTGCCCATAGTCCTGACCTCAACCCGATAGGACACCTTTGGGATGAATTAGGGTGGAGACTGCGAGCCAGGCCTTCTCATCCACACCAGTGAATAACCTCACAAATGCGCTTTAGAAAAAACGGTCAAACATTCTCATAGACACACTCCTAAACCTTGTGGATATCGTCCCAGAAGAGTTGAAGCTGTTATAGCAGTAAAGGGTGGGTCAACTCAATATTGAACCCTACGGACTAGGACTGGGATGCCATTACAGTTTATGTGCGTGTAAAGGTAGGTGTCCCAATACTTTTGGTAACATAGTAATATATATATATATATATATATATATGTATTGTAAAGCTCTGCACAAATTGTTGACACTATATCAGGCCTCGTACACACAACCATTTTCCTCTACAGAATCCATCAAGAAAGTTGGAGGCAGAGATTTTTTTGCTGAGGAAAACGGTTGTGTGTATGTTTTTCGTCGAGAAAACTGACGTGGAACCCGACGAGAAAAAAAGAGAGCAATTTCGCTTTTTCCTCGTCTGGAGTCTCAATTTCCTCGCTGTGTTTCTCGTCGGGTTGGTTTACAACGAGAAACACGTTCGTGTGTATGCTTAGAAACCCACGCATGTTTAGAATAAAGTATGAGACGGGAGCGCACCTTCGGTAAAAGTAGCGTTTGTAATGGAGATAGCACATTTGTCACGCTGTAACAGACTGAAAAGCACGAATCGTCTCTTACCAATCTTTTACTTAACACGCAGTAGCATGAGATTAGCAAAAGAAGCCCCAAGGGTTGTGCCAGTGGAATCTAACTTCCCCTTTATAGTGCCGTAGTACGTGTTGTACGTCACCGCGTTTGAGAACAATGAGATTTTGTCTTGACAGTGTGTACACAAAGAAAGCTTGTCAAGCTTCTCGACAAGCCTGACAAGGAACTCATCGAGTTCCTCGGTCGTGTGTACGAGGCCTAACTTTTGAATGATGATAAAAATAATAATAGAAGTAACAAGAATAATAATAAAAATAATAATAATATAGGCTGTAGCTAGAAGTCACCAACATTTTGTAATTTTTACTGCTATTTCAATTCTTCTAAATAAATCAAATTTTGTAGTTAATTTTACCACTCATAAACTAAATTTAAAAATAATACTCAAGATATGTTAAAAAAGATATTGAATCATAAGAGTGAATTATTTATAATAAAAGTGAGTGGCACAGTCTTGCATAATGTATTCTTTTAACATTGTTATATTTTTGTCTTTTCTGGATCAAAAGCTTTAAATTACCATTCATTCTAAGTTATTTATATACATTCTTTTAAGGGAGATCTTAATGCCAGTGGTAATACATTCATTACCACTAATGATTAATGGACATAGAATTCGCACCTTATATCATTAAATTTTGAAACCTTCATTTGCATTACGGCAGCCTTGTGCTGGAGATTTTTATAGTCGGCGTATTGGCTTATGTTAGTTTGCAGTAAATAATAAGGTAATGCAGCAGTCCAAGCCAATACGGTTATGCTGAATTGATGCTGCTCCTTGAGAAACTTCATGTAACAATACCGTCATGATGAAATATGCATAAGTGCATTGTATGGAACTGTATTCAGCTGAGACCAGACAGCCTGTGGTTGTGATTCTTGAACTTCCCTCTCCGAAATGATCGGTAACAGTTGAAATGAACTGAACTATTTACAGGGCAGGGACAGTTTTAGACTTGTGGTTGCGCAACAAAATATGCATTTTTAGAGAACTTGTTGGCTGCATATTTAAAGTATAAAATCTGATTGTACAGTTTGCTTTAGATTTATCAACAGCTATGTGGAGTGTGGGCCTACCTAAGCAATAGACATGTGCAGAATTAAACTATTTGGATTGTTTCGTTTGGATTTGTTATTTGCATAAATTTGTTTAGTTAAATGTGTTTTATTCGTTTAATTCAATAAATAAATTAAAAGTTTTCGAATCAATTTTGAATATTTTAGAATTTGAATCGTTTTCCAATTTCCAAAATGAATAAAATAGAATACAAAATAAAGGAATAGAATAGAAAAATGTTATTTTTTTATTTTTTATTCCTTTATTTTCTATCTTACTCTCTTTGGAAATCAAAAAAAGGGGGGATATGGTTGGGACTTTAGATGAGGCATATGATAGAACTACCATAAGCCTCCATCCCTGTAAATAGATACAAAAAGGGAGGGAGGGTTGGGACTTTAGATGAGATGCGTTTTTAGCAGTATGCAATTAAATATATATATATGGAATATAATTTTTTTTTACATATTAGCCAGGCTCAAAGTTGCCAACCAAAAAAGCATTAAACCAAATTAATCTGTCTGTTACACACATTTAGACAGATTAAATTGGTTTAATGCTTTTTTGGTAAGCAACTTTGAGCCTGGCTAATATGGAAAAAAAAATTATATTCCATATATATATTTAATTGCATACTGCTAAAAACGCAGCCTTAGTGGTCGCACAAAATTTATTTTATTATTGGTTCATTTTATATACAGTTGTTGTCATATCTATTGTTATGCTTATCGGTGAGAGTCTAGCTTTGGGCGACAGCCACTTGGCTGACTCTTCCCCCCAATCATTATTGTGACTGTATGCGGACTGTGCCTTCTAATGTTCATTGTCCTTTTTCTGTTTGATATGTCGAAATTTCCAATAAATATATTTTCAACTCTAAAAACGCATCTCATCTAAAGTCCCAACCCTCCCCCCCTTTTTGACTCTCTTTGGAAATTGGAAAACTATTCCAATTCAAAAAGTTTTCAAGTTCAAAAAGTATTCAAGTTTGAAAACTATTCGTAAACTATTCAAATTTTATTTAATTAGAATTTCGTTATTTTGTATTTGTTTAAATTCTGTACTATTCTAATTCAGAAATTCAGATACATCCAAATTTTCGAGTAACAAAAATGTGTCCGAATTTAAATTTGGAACGAAACCAACCGCACATGTCTACTAAGCAATCCATTCATGTTATATCAAACCCGGAAGGCCTGCATACTACATAGTTGCTAGACAGTTAGAATGTAAAGTATGTTGCCAGGTTAAGAGGGGGAATTCTGTTTAGCACGTGCACGCTAATAACTGTATATATAATGTATCTATGTATTTTTTTATTTATTTTGCATCTATATGCATTTTAAGGGGAATTTAAAAAAATGCATACCATTGCATGTCACATCCTACCCTGTAGATACAATTGGAAGTGAAAGAAAAATCTATCCGAAGTGAAGGAAATCCCTTCTTAACCACTTAGATTTATGGAGGCAAAGTGGCATGGCTGTTCTGGATCACATATTGTACCTAGTACTTGATCCAACACTTCCTTCTCTCATCACACACAGTGGAAACTCAGCGGCAGGTTCTGTGGATTCATTGTCCTCCGGAACCCACCGATTGTTCAGTACACAGGCAGAATGGCGATCTGCCTATGTAAACAAGGCAGATTGACGTTTTGTTAGTAGGGAAGGCATTAATCCTGTGCTCCTGCAAAGCACACAAGCACTGGCTATGAACACATTTAACTCTTTGATTGCCCCTGATGTTAACCCCTTCCCAGACAGTGTCATTAGTTCAGTGACAGTGCATATTTTTAGTATTAGTGTCACTGGTCTCCAAAAAGTGTCAAAAGTGTCAGTTAGTGTCCGATTTGTCCACCGCAATATTGTAGTAACGCTATAAGTCATTGATCACCGCCATTGTAACTATGTTACAAAAAATCCATACCTTAAAATTCACAGCTATCGTTGGAACAGAGATGTCTTCATTGGAATATTTGCACTATATGTTCTGATGTTCTGATGATAACTAAAAATTTGGAATTTTCCATTACCTTTAAGCCCTGTACACACGGCCCAGAATCTCGTCAGGAAAAAAACTTTGTTTTTCCTGATGAGATTCTTGGCAAGATTCTCTTGTGGCCCGAGTGTACACACACTCAATTCAAAAGAACCGCCATTCTTTTGAATGGCAAAAACGTGGTGACGTCATTGAGTACAATGAGCATGCACTCGTCACATTTGATGCTGTCGCCGCCATCTTGCTTCACCCTCAAAATGACTTTGACGCATGCGCTGTAGCTTCCAAGGAATAGCTTGGAAGCTACAGCGCATGCGTCAAAGTCATTTTGAGCATGCGCGGGTTTCCACAGAGAGGTAAGTATACACACGCTCAGGTTTCTCGGCAGGAAAACACTGCCAAGAATCTCACGACGAGAATATAGAAAACTCTATTTTTCTCATTGAGATTATGGGCAGTTTTCTTGAGGAGAAACCTCAAAGCCTCGTAACACACGCACGGTTTACTCGGCAAGAAAGCTCTGCCAGCAGCTTTCTTGCCAAGAAAACCGCGTGTGTGTACAAGGCTTGAGTCTTAATGACATTGATCACCAGATCAAATAGTGAGTGGGCATCTTCCCACCACTGACACAGACAGCAGACACAAAAAAAACCTGCTAGGTGTTCTAACCCCATAACATCTTATCCAAAATATAGATAAGAATTTTTTTTTGACTTTAGATATGCAGGGGTTGATTTACTAAACCTGGAATGTGCAAAATTAACCAATCAGCTTGCAGTTTTTTCTTGTCAACGTTTAATTAAACAAGTTGAAGTTAGAAGCTGATTGGCTACCATGCACAGCTGCACCAGATATTGCACTCTCCAGTTTCAGTAAATCCGACCCATTAAGTCTTCTTTTCCGTCTGTATCTTTCATGTGTTAGTGCATCATCACTGATCCAAACCTAGCCTGACTTTTCATTGTTTGCTATCACTTACTATCATTTGTCAAACTTGAAATAAATTCAGGAATTGGGAAGTTATGACAAAGATCTCACTGCCACCATCATGTTCGTTTTATGTATTATATGTGTTTCCGCTATTCAAACACTATTGCTGTAAATAACTTGCAACTTCTTCTTTGTAATAGAAGTGCTATCTGACACAAACATGTGAACTGTCAAATGTTGTTCATTAAATGTGCGTTTGTTGAAGCATTGTGGGACAGTTTAATCAATGGATCCATTTGTTCCTCAAGAGATGAAAATATCAGTACATGTTATGTCACTTTACGGAAACAGAATTATGAGACGTTAAATATTTCAGACACATTGATGAGTACAGAATCTCAGGACACGGTTGAGGAAAAGAGAGGGAGACAATATGTGTAACTGTTTCATATAGAGGTAACTCTATAGTTGAAAAAAGAAATGTCCGTTCTTATATTGCAAGGATGTTTGAAAACTTTTGAGCAGTTGTCTATATTTTTCTGTTTCAGAGATACAGAGGGAATTGCTGAAATTATTCAATAGGAGTGTAAGGGCGAGGTCATCCAACCACTTTTTTTGTATGTAAAATAGAACTACATCATTCTTTATTATTCCCAGAAAAGTGTCTTTGTTGCAGGCTGAATTGGTGTAGCATGCCATCCAAATGTGGTCTTCACTAATAATTAATCTGTGTAGGAACTCACTATTGGTGAATTCTAAAGAGTGATCAGTGGTGGATCACTTACGAGAAGGCAATTGACAGACAGAGGGGAAGTCTTATGTTACCTTGTCACCACCTGCTTTAAGCACTTAGAACCCATGCCACCAAAGAATTCAGATGCAACGGTTGGAATCGTTGGAACCATTATGTGTTTAGGCTTATGAGCCATGGTACACACAGAATTTGGGTCAGAGATGGCGAATCTCTCTCATTTACAAGCTGCTCTTAGACACTCCAGCTAAATGACCTTATATGTTGGAATGGTAGAGAGATATTTTGGAAGATTGGGATCTTGATGTATATCAATAATGTTTTCTTTACTCATTTAAAGGTATTATGAATGTGGCCTTGATGGAAGCTAATCTGAAAGTGTTGACTCAATGATACTTAGTGCCAACCCGTGTGTCAAAAATGTATACTTCTTTCTTTACCTCTGTTTTCGAGGTTGTATTATCTGGGGTTGTATGTATCATATCTGGTGGGGGTGCCCCAGAATTAGAAGCTTTTGGTCTTTGCTTTGTTGCTCAGGATCACTGAAGTCTCAGTACCACAATCACCTCATATACTGTAGCACTACTAAATACTCCAGTGAAAAAAATATCTAAAAGTTCTCAACAATTGATCTTTTTTATTTTATTGGGTCCAGAATTACTATTGCAAGATCGTGGAAGAAACCTTCAGGCCACATACACACGATCGGTCAAAACCGATGAAAACGGACTGAAGGACCGTTTTCATCGGATGGACTGATCGTGTGTACGCGGCTTCAGAGTCCCTTGCACAGGCAAAGCAAAAAATATCATGGATAATGGTCCATGAAAACTTGGTCAGTATATTACAGAAGTTTAAGATAACTTGGGAGCCTTGTGATTCATGAATATCTAATTTGTTCACTAGAGATTGTATTTGTGTATGTGGGTCAGGTTTCTTCACTTTCACTTGTCCAGCTCTTTTTCTCTTGTATTCCCCCTATTTCTTTCTTAATTTCTCTTTGGTAGGTGTGTTCGCCCCTCTGGCTTGTGAAAGTATTTGCGGGATATGGCTCCACGGGCACTTCTTGTAAGAGATAGTTCTAGGGTTCGACATCCATTTGAGGGTGGAATGTTATCAGGGGTATATCAGTATTTAATGCATATATACCCTCTTGGAAATCTGTCTTTAACCTATTAAAATATTTGATTGCTGTCTGATACATGTAACCCTATTTACAGAGAAATATTGTAACATTGTGATTTTGGTCTTTCTAAACCATTAAAAATGAGTGGAAAGAGGAATGCAGTTTCCGGCTGGTTGTGGTGTGGCCCCATTCAGTTAAATGTATTGCGTTCCAGGGGTGGTATTTTACCCACATCACGACACAAAACACCCCACCTACTGCCTTTGCAGCTTAAGAGCGGACAGTTTGCCACACCCACAACGACAAATGTAAACCTAGCCTAGCAATACAGTGGGAGGGGGCTTCTTATGAATAGCAAAAGAGTGAGATGATTACCATTAAAGTGGCTTGAACTCAAAAAATGAAGACTTGCTATATTGTAGGGAGCATCATAGAATTTTCATTTTGCCAAACCAGTACCCTGAAAATGTAACCCATGTCTTGAATTCATCTTGAAAAACAGCAGTGCGGTTCCTGGCATGTAACTGTACCTAGGCACTCCTGTGCCTACATCCTCATAGCCATAGACCGGCAGTGTGAGATACAATGTACCACTGGCTTAGACTGCTAGTCTCATGAGGTTTGAAGTGAGATTTGCTGATGTTATGGTTGTGCTGCCCATCGTTCTGTTTGCTGGAGGTTCAGATATGAGGAAGCAAAGCTCTGCCCCTACCAAAATGGCCACCTCCACACAGAGAGACAGTAAAGAACAAGGCACGGTAAGTCATGGAGCAAAGTTCAGCTGCAGGAAGACCACAGGCAATACCGTAATTAGCACTGTGCCCATTGTCTGTTGTTTTTGGGCACAGTTTCCAGAGTACATTAATTCCCTGTACACACGAGCGGAATTTCCGTTGGAAAAAAGTTGGATGGTCTTCCGACGGAATTGCGCTCAAGCTTGGCTTGCATACACACGGTCACACAAAAGTTCTCTGATTTTTAGAGTGTTAAGAACGCAGTGACGTACAACACTACGATGAGGAGAGAAAAGAAAAGTTCAATGCTTCCGAGCATGCGTCGAATTGTTTCCGAGCATGCACATTTTTTTCCTGTCGGAATTCCATACAGACGAACGGATTTTCCAATAGGATTTTTTTCCATCGGAAAAATTGAGAACCTGCTCTCAAACTTTTGCTGGGGGAAATTCCCCCAGCAAAAGTCTGAGGGAGCATACACACGGTTGGAAGCTCACATCAGACTTTTGCTGGTAGAAATTCTGCTTGTGTGTATAGGGCATTACTCTTTAAACTATTGAGTAATTTTTGAGCCTGCTATTTTGGCAATGGACAATTTCACTAAGAGTACATAAACAAACTAAGAAAGGTATGTCATTTAATCCGTAATGTATCCAAGCTATCCAACCAGCAACATTAAAACAAAACCTTTCTATACTCACTTTCCCTGCAGCAATGAGACATGCACAAGCTCCCTTGCTGATGCTGACTTCTTCTAGTTATTCCCATTTCAGGGTCTTCAGCCATCTTGATTGGCCTAGCCAGAGTGATATAACTCCCGTGTATGCACATGGAAGTTTATTAATTCCAAGTGTGCCAAGTATGTACACAGAGCTGTGAATGCATCTTGCAAGGAAATATACTGTACTTTGTCTCTGCTGCAATAAAACTCCTTCCTGCTCACAAGTTATGCATTGGAGGGCTAATTTCATCGTTAAAGAGGATCTCCAATAGTTTTTGTGTTATTAAAAGTCAGCAGCTACAAAAAGTGTAGCTGCTGGTATTTAATAAACACAAACTCACCTGTCCCAGGATCCAGTGATGTGGTCACCCTAACTGCCGCTCCTCTCTCTTTACTCTACCCGGCACTATAACTGTGGGTACCCGCCTGTTACAGTGTCTGGCTTTACAACAAGGTGCACACTGTGCATGTGTGAGTCACGATGCGCATGCTGAATGGTCTGGCAGTCTTCTGGGACATATGATGTGTTCCAGAAGACTGCAGGGAGGGAGGAGGGAGAGCAGACTTTCCGCGATCTTCCTAGACAATCTGAGCGGAAGTGGGAGCGGGTACCTGTCAAAACTAGGTACCCCCCACCCCAAAAAAAAAATGCCATATGTGGCAGAGGAGGAGGGGAGGGGTGATTAAAGTGGAACTTCCCCTTTTGGGTGGAGCTCCGCTTTAACTTGTTTCTGACTGCCTGCAGCAAAGCTATATTCTCAGGTACAATGCCCAATGCTGAAAGAACACAAATCTACATTTTAATTTATTTTAGAACTAACAATGTCATTGTCGCTTACAACACTTTTCTCTAACTAACGAACAGGTACACACATATGAAGCCTCACAGCTCACTTCAGTGAGGTCACTTATGCACATACAGTGATTATCAAGGGGTTAAATAACTATTGGTCATACAAGGGTTAAGTAAAAGCTGGAATTTAAGGCATTCATTAATAATGAGTGATAACATGAAAACATGTTCAAGTTCAAATGAATAACTGTACTTAAAAACATAACCTTTAAAATAGGACATGTGTTTGTGTAGAAATTCCCTACATCAACCAAAGTCATTTACAGACTGATTCATTTTCTCTCTAAATGTGTTTCAGAATACATTGTTCTGTTGGCCATGTTACCGCCACTCTCTCCACTTTGCTCTTCCTACAATTTACTTAGTCATTGATGTATGTTGTGTGTGATGCCCTGTGTGCTCTACTCTGAAATCTGATTTAACTGTCAGATCCATTGCCAGTATGAAAAATGTTATACATCAGTAATGTGGACTAAGTTTATCTGAGGTGGCCTTGATACAGGTTACATAGTGACCTATGTTGTAACTCCTGCAGATAATTTGGCTACTAGTAGAGCTGCATCACATATCCAGCGTTGGTCTAAAGGAAATTGTTTTATATGGGTTTTACTGAATGCAATAATCGCGGCAGACTAAAAGCAATTTTTTACACCCTTTTAAGCTCCCCTGTCCCTTGAACTGCCAACATGAAGCAGGTGGAGGATGTACAGAAGCAAGCATTGTGTGATCCTTAGGGATGAGCTTAATGTTTAAGTCGAACATAAGTTCGACTCGAACATTGTGTGTTTGCTCATTCGTCGAACAGTGAACATTATGGGGCGTTCACGGTAAATTTGAGATCGCAGTGCATTAGCGTCTGATAATTGACCAAAACATGCGCCTGACCTGCATGCTTTGGCCAATCACAGCATGCTCTGCTGAGAGAGCCATAATTGGTAAAGGGAGGAGGAGGAGTCACTCTAATGAGGCAGGGTTTCCTCCAGGGGGCAGCTTAAGGGCAGCCACCCTATTGCATCACACCAGGGATCTCTGTAGGTACAGGGCACTGCTGTCTCCCTGCTGACTTGCAAAAGTTTCTTGGTGTGGGCTTTTCTCGACACATGTGCAGCAGATCACACTGTTGCTGTTTGCCTGAAATGGATCAAATGTGGCCAGAACAGCAGCCACTTGGGCACCACATGCTTGACCAGACATATGAAGACCTGCCATGCAGTCCATTGGCAACAGCACCTGAAAGACCCACATCATAGAAAAAGGCAGAGTTTTCCTTGCTCCTCATCTGGGATCTCAAACCCTACTATACCTCCAGTCCTCTCAAAAACCTGCACTGAGAGGAATGAAGGTATAACAATAGGTGCCACAACAAGTACTTACAGCCAATCTGCTAACAGTACACCCCCAGTTCATTTCAGCAGGCAAAAAATGCTACCCCAGTTGCTGAACCGTAACAATTAAGTCTGTCCCAGCCCTCCACTTGCTCAGTGTCTAAATGCTACATAGCTTGGCCAAATTGCTGGCACTGCAACTTCTGCCTTTTCAGCTGGTAGACTCTGTCCCCCTTCATGTATATGTGGAACATGCTGTACCACAGTGGCAGGTTCCAAAACAGCATTTATTTTCACATAAGGCCATTCCGGCTCTCTATGGTCATGTGGAGGGCAATTTGTTGTCCTTGTTGGACAGGGCGGTCAGCAGTAAGGTTCATATTACTGCTCACTCATGGTCCAGCAGGCATGGGCAGGGACATTACCTTTCCTTCACGGAGCACTGGGTAACTCTGCTGGCAGCTGGGAAGGATGATAGGGTTTAGTGTTTTTGGAGCTTGTTCCGCCAGCACGCTTCCACAAAGCTGGTAGTGATTCTGCCACAGCTCTCTGCTCTATCCCCTCCTATTTTTCTTCTCTATGGCCTCTTCTGCAGAATTGTCCTCTTAACCTGCATTGCTCTGTGAGCGTTCAAGGGGCTACGCAAGCAGTCAGGCTAAAATATGCCATGCTATGCTTCAGTTTGTCTGCCTAGGGGACAGGAGCCACACTGGGACAGAGATTCTGTCAGCTCTACAGGGGCAGATTCAGAGGTGGTTGACACCATGGCAGCTTGAGCCAGGAATGGTTGTATGCGACAATGGCACCAACCTTCTCTCCGCCCTCCGACAGGGACACTTAAACCATTTTCCATGTTTGGCACACATCCTGAATTTGGTGGTGCAGTGTTTCTTGACCAGGTTCACAGGCATTCAAGATCTCCTGAGGCAGGCCAGAAAAATCTGTGGTCATTTCCGCTGGTCATACAATGCCAGTGCTCGGCTGGCTGACATTCAATGGGAATGTAACTTGCCCACCAACCGCCTCATTTATGACATGCCAATTAGGTGGAACTCTACGTTGGCAATGCTGAAGCAGCTGCACTCACAGTAGAGGGCCATGAATGAGTACCTGTCTGAGTATGGCACCAGGGCAGAGTGAGGGGAGCTTTGCTTCTTTTTGCCACTCCAGTGGCTGCTGATCAAGGATGCATGCACTGTCCTGTCACCATTTGAGGAGGCCACAAGGATGGTGAGCAGTGACAATGCATGCATCAGTGACACTGTCCCTCTAGTCTTCCTGCTGGAGCACACGCTTCAGGGAATCATGGACAGGGCACTTGAAAAAGAAAAGTTTGTGTAACGCATTTTCTGACAGTGGGAGGTTACCATTTCCTGTTGCTGGACAACGTGTTTCTGAGGCATCGCTCGGTCAGAGGAAGAGCGGTGAAGATGGTGGCCGGCTGACCGATGCCTTTAAACAATATTTCAGTCCTCAGTGCCAAGGTCTGATTTGTTCAAACAACCATAGCCAGCGTCTGCATTATATGGTCCAGGAATATCTAAGGGCAAGAGCAGACTTGTAGACCTTTCCTACAGAGCATCCACTGGTTTACTAGGTCTTGAGGATGGACCACTGGCCAGAACTTGCTTAATATGCAATCAAGCTACTGGCCTGTCCTGCATTCAGCATGCTTTCTGAACACACATTCAGTGCTGCTGGAGGGTTTGTAACAGATTACAGAGTTTGCCTGTCCACAGACTCCATTGATAGGCTCACATTTATAAAAATGAATCAAAATAAATAAGGATGGTGAAAGAATCAGATCTTGGGAGGGGAGGAGGGAGTGGGGGGTGGTGGGGGGAGGGATGGGTTTAAATAAATATAGGATGTTTTGTAAAGATTTTATGTAATGTATTTTGTATGGAGGAAATAATCCTAAATAAAATAAAGTTTGAATAAAAAAAAAACACACAAGGCCCAATTTGTCTGCCCATGTCTGTCTGGGGCATGTAATTACAATGTAGTAGTATCTTTACAAATGTGCTTATAAAAATGATCAAAGATGAGTGTTACCCATAGCATCCATTAATAAAAAAAATCTTGCAAGTAAAAGAAAATAATAATATATTTGTTTGTGAGATATAGGTGAAGCAGACACTCTATTTTAGCGCTATCAGCAACTGCATAGTACACGGGTTTCTCTAACTGGTTACAAATCAAATAGATTTTTAAAGGATAGTTAAAGGATAATTTAATCTTAAGGAACAAGTTACACCTGTGTTTAGCATGTAACATGTAACATCATCATCCCTGCAGACACCTAAAACATCTAAAAATAGAGCGGCTGTATGGAGCTCCGCCCATCCAGCCGCTTCACTCATTCAGTGAATGAGTAAACTTATAGTTCTGTCTGCCACTGTGGAAGACAGACTTGTAGTTCTCAAGGGCCTATGAGCGCATTGATCAGTGGGCTCATAGTCCATTCACTCTTCCTCCAGCCTTCTAACTGAAACCCCAGAGATATGGGCAGTAAACTGGAGAGAGGGTGTAGAGGAGCCTGAGATTGCAATGCTTTGCTCTAGGAAGAAGTAATAAATGTACTTTTTTCTGCAAAGATTTATGCATTTATTATTTTTTCCTAAAAGGTGAACCTTGCCTTTGAAGTGGAATGGAATGGAACTTCCGCTCATCTTATTCCTCACCCCCAAAGGTGCCACAATTGTAACCTTTCGGGGGGAAGTTGTGATGTCTCAGCGGGGCTCCCTCCTCTGCTGGGCCAATAGGAGAAAGGAACGGGGCCCTGCGTAGGGTTTCCGGCGTGAAGCGGAACGGCTACGCTGCCTGGTTACCGTACCCGCAATGGAGACGGCAGCACCCGACAGCTGATGGAAACATTAGCTGCAGGTGCCAACATTGCTGGGCTCCAGAATAGTTAAGTGTCTATTTATTAAAAGCCAGCGGCTGTAGTATGTGTAGCTGCTGGTTTTTAATGCTTTTTCTTTGCGGAACAATGCTTTAACTACTTACTGAGCTCCGCACGCCGATGTACGTCGGCAGAATGGCACGGCTGCGCACATTAGCGTACAGGTACGTCCCCTTTAATGTGTGAGCGACCCTGCCGGGAACTCTGTGACCGTGCATATGATATAAGTACCAAAGCTACCCTTCCACTACCAAACTGGCTTCCTTTCAGGCTTGCTCTCTGTAATTGAAACTTCATAAAGAGCTGTTGGGGGCAGAGGCAAACAGAAAGGGGGTAGACGAAGACCATTTTCTGTTTCATTCATTGCTGTATGTATATTTCAGTTTGAGCTTGGATGTATACAGTTTTTTTCAGTATGCAGATAAAGGTAACCTGAGCTCCACCTAATGGCCGCAAATGAGAGTGTAAAATATTAATATGCAATAGTTTGTATCTACTTTTTTTATACAGTGTATAAAAAATATTAATGTTGACCATAATAAAGAAATAAAATAGGTACAAAACCATCTTACACTCAGCTGAACCTAAAAAATGGAAGCAAATCCAAAGTCATATTCTTCAATTGTAAAATGTTCCCGTCTACAGTTCACCTTTAACTCAACTGAAGTTCTTTTATCCAGCTCGCTGCTGCAGTTCCAGATCTCTACGTACATTGGCCGAACATGTAATTTTAACACTGCTAACATCCTTGTAACTCAATCACAGTAGACAGAACTTTATACAGTCACTTCAGAGATGATGTACTCCACAATTCAATGTAACAATGGCTTTATATTTCGTTATCCATCACGATACATCCTAAACTCCAGCTTAAAATGAGATGGGGATAATGTACATTGTGACTTTCATTTCCGAAAAGCTTTTCATGCTTTAAAGATTGTCTTTTCAGAGTTCCAGGGGAGGACCTTTCTGTCACCGATAATAAATCAAAGTTCACTTGATGTCTTCACCACCATTGTTACAGCATCAATACATTACCTACTCCTTCCGTGTGAATGTCAAGACAGCACGGGGAAGAATAAAAGACGGTGTTCCAAGATCATTTTATTTCAAGATCTTTTCTGTTTATACTTGAGTATTGTAGCTTGATACCTATACCTTGTTATTTTTGGAGGAGGTCTGGCATTTTCAAGTGGGTATCGGTGATATTGAATTGTACAGTACAAGACTAGAAGTCACCATGAGGCCTTATTTTGAATTAGACACACAGATTGTTTGGAAAGCCCGATGTGTTATGATCTTTACTGCCAGATATCTCCGGCTCAACGAGGATGACAACTGCTCTAAATTTTTTTATGGTGTTGTTAATACAAAATAACATTTTAATGTGCTGTTTGCTGTGACAGGTCCGTTTTCGTAGACTGGTAAAGCAAACAGCTAAAAATACAAGTTAAATACATTGGGCCAGATCCACGTACCTGCGCGCATTTTTCCGTCCGGCGTAGCGTATCTCAGATACACTACGCCGCCGTAACTTTCAGCGTATTTTCCGTATCCTGAAAGGATTTGCGCCATAAGTTACAGCGGCGTAGTGTAACTGTGTCAGCGTAAGTGTACGCAATTCAAATGGCTAAGTTGTGGGCGTGTTTTTTGTTAATACGTCTTGACCCGACGTAAATGATGTTTTTTCTGAACGGCGCATGCGCCGTCCTTGGGGGTATCCCAGTGCGCATGCTCCAAATTAACCCGCAACAAGCCAATGCTTTTGACGTGAACGTCATTCTACGCAAAGCCCTATTCGTGAACGTTTTACGCAAACAACGTACACGACTGAAAATTTGACGCTGGCCCGATGTCCATACTTAACATTGGCTACGCCTCATATAGCAGGGGTAACGTTACGCCGAAAAAAGCCTTACGGAAACAACGTAAAAAAATGCGCCGGCTGGACGTACGTTTGTGGATCGCCGTATCTAGCTCATTTGCATATTCTCTATGCAGAAATCAACGGAAGCGCCACCTAGCGGCCAGCGTCAATATGCACCTAAGATCCGACGGCATACTAAGACGTACGCCAGTCGGATCGAGCCCTCATTCAGTCGTATCTTGTTTTGTAGATACAAAACAAAGATACGACGGGGGAACTTAGAAATTACGCGGCGTATCAGTAGATACGCCGGCGTAATTTCTTTGTGGATCTGGCCCATACTGTATAAGGGTGCTGTTTTACCTGCCAAATAATTTGTATTTCTTTTCTTCCAGTCTTAACATACAACAAAGGTTGACAACACTGCTTAAAGTCAAAGTGTATCTAAAGCTAAGAACAAAAATTGATAGTACATGTACCCCAGTCAAAGTCTTTGTAGACGAAACGCTGTTGGGTCTTCATGCTGGCCTAAGTTGCCCCACACTGCGCTTTTTTTATCATTTGATTGCAATCTTGTTTTTAAATATATTCATTTGTTTGGATATTTTTAAGTTTTCAATAAATACCAAATTACTTTTTGGATTTACACTATGTGGAGGCCCTCTCTTTTTTTCCTTTTTTACAAACTAACTCTTGGCGGAGTCACAGTCTGGGCATTAGATTGTTCAACATCCAGTTTTCCCTCATTCCCCAGAGTTATTGGCCCCTTTGGAAGTACTGTTAGCAGAAGGAGGAATTCACCTGGAGGATCTACATTTTTCCGTTTCCACTAACGGTGGATACAAGCCTGATTGACCCACTGCTGTATGGTGAGTTGGGTCCAGAGTATTTAATTCTCCCCCCATTACCCAAAGGTTGGAAGCACTCCTGGGTGACCATTTATGCTGTATATCTCACCTATTTTGCAAGATATCTGGGTTTTTATTATCACACTGTGTCATCTTCCTATTCTGTTGACTGTGACCTCATTTATATGGACTACCTAGTTACCATCTGTCGTAGTCTTGGGACTGCCATTCTGGTCTAATTGTCACTTTTAAGCGTATTGTTTATCTCCACAGGATTTTTTTAGTTACATGTATGAGATATTACAACATTTTGTATATATTTTGATATAGTCTTTTTTTCACAGCTCATCCTCGCAGGTTGTTACCTTGACTTTGTAGCTGTATGAACTGCACTCCACACAGGGTGTAGTTCTCTTCACTTGCACATTCACTTCACTGGTGTTTATTTTTTTGATAAAATTTATTTTGAGTGGCACCATCCACTCAACACATCATTAGCACCACACTTTAAATGTTATATAAAAAATGTATAGTTTTGGAGCTTACTGGTCCTTTGGTGTGGTGGCTGCATTCATTTACTTTTTTCATACTTTTATTTCCTTTATTACATTAAATCCTGCCATTAACTCCCTTCCTGTCCTACAATGACAAATTTAACAGGTTGACAACTTAAACAGGTTTAAAAAAGGTATACCTTTACCTCTGTGACCTGTATTATTGCTATTAACTGCCCAGTGAACACATCATGACACCTCTAAAGTTTTAAAGGCTTGTAAGATGGCGGACGCAAAAGATCTGAGCTCCGGCCTCCGTTCATTAATCCAAAGCTCCTGCTTCACGACATTAGCTTCTACAATCTCGGGAGTCCTCTCACCCCATCCAGGAACCATCCAGCTACCCCGCAGGCATTTTATAGGTAATATCAGTGATCAGAGACACATTTATCAGAGACACACATCGCAGGCCGCAATCCCTGGCCTCAGGTACTTCGGGGCCAAATGTGGCTGCTGTCAGCATTATGTAAGCTGTGTATAGCATTAGCTATACACAATGTGCAGCATTATGTTCTTGCAGCAGTACGGGGCCTTGTTCAAATTTAAATTGGGCTAAGCACTGCTCACTGTCATTCACAGGGAAGTTTGTATTTTACCAATGAATAAATGCTTCTTCTGATTGGATGAGTGGAGAAGTGGATCTCATTTCATTGATAAAATACAAAGCTTCCTGTGAATTGCTGAACAGCACTCAGCTCAACTTGATTTTGTTCTGAAAACCAAATTGGAAGTCCCCATACCAGTGCAGAAGCACAGCTCTGTATACTTTATATAGCTGATGCTATATACACTGTCTATAAGGCCAACAGTAGCCACAAAATCAATTAGTAGAGAAAATAGTTTGCCAGCTTGGCAAAACAAAGTGTTTAACCACTTAAGGACCAGCCCCTTTTGATATACGTCAGCAGAATGGCACAGACAGGCAAAGCCACGTACAGGTACGTCGCCTTTAAGATGCCACCGGGTGGTCGCGCACGAGCGGCCGGTGACCCTGCCGCCTTCCCTGTGAGCGGGGATCCCCACGATCGTCTCACGGAAGTATGGAGCGGGGAGATTCTTGTGTAAACAAGCATCTCCTTGCTCTGCCTAGTGACAATGACACTGATCTCTGCTCTGTGTACTCGGAGATCAGTGTCATGTGACACACAGCCCACCCCCCCCTAAGAAACACTCAATAGGGAACACTTAACCCCTACAGCGCCACCTAGTGGTTAACCCCCTTCAGTGCCTTTGTCATTTTCACAGTAACAGTGCATTTTTATAGCACTGATCGCTGTAAAAATGACAATGGTCCCAAAAATGTGCCAAAAGTGTCAGATGTGTCTGCCATAATGTCGCAGTCACAATAAAAATATGTATCGGCCTAAACTGAGGGAATTTTTTTTTTTTATATATATTTTTGGGGAATATTTATTATAGCAAAAAGTAAAAAATATAGATTTTTTTTCAAAATGTACGCTCTATTTTTATTTATAGCGCAAAAAATAAAAACCGCAGGAGATGATAAAATACCACCAAAAGAAAGCTCTATTTGTGGGAAAAAAAGGACGTAAATTTTGTTAGGGAGCCACGTCGCACGACCGCGCAATTGTCAGTTAAAGCGGCGCAGTGCCGAATCGCAAAAAGTGGCCCGGTCATTGACCAGCAAAATGGTCCGGGGCTGAAGTGGTTAAACTAGCACAAAACCTAGAGTTAGGCTTTAATGTCACTTTAAGATATTCTTAGTGAAAATAATGTTTCCTGCCCTTATACTGCAGTTCACTACACTGGCATACCCTCTTTACCAGTATCCTTGCCAGAATGTGTATTTCAGAGCAAGAGAGTGAGTTCCGACCAGGTCTCCTACTGCAGTCCTACTACTGAGTGCACTGGGCAGTCTATTGGAATGCACAGCTATATTTACACAACACATAACTGTGGTAACTGGAAAGAGGGGTATGAAGCTGGAGGTTGTCAGTACAATATTTGAGTGCATATCTGTTTTTGTGAATTCATTTGTGCTTTAACTATATTAGATGCAAAAAATTTGTGTGGCTTCAGTTATCTGTGATTATAGGGGTGACACAATATAAGGGACCACATGTAGGACATAAATAAGCCTTGTCTAGTTACATAAATCTATTGCCAATATCCAACGTGTCTCTTATTCCTCCATACTTGGCTAAAAAAACACCTTTATTTAAACAAATGTTATCTTCTGTTTGAATAATTAGACTTTACAATCTAATCATCTTGAAAATGAATCATTATTCGCTGCATGGTAAAAATTAGCATTGACCTTCAGTAAGAAAGGTCATCCTCACCATTATACTGTCAAAAAACCTAAAAGCTTGAAACTCCAAAGGCAACTCACATGACTTTGCTTTTTCTTCCCTATTGAGAGTAATGAAAGGAAAATATTTTTTTTTCAACTTTTGGAAACCTTCAAAAGACTAAATAACATTTCCATTTCTGTTTTTCAAACTAGGACATCAATGGATATATCCCTATGTTCTTTTTATACAACTGAAATATGTAGTTGCGGAAGTATGTTCCAAAATACTTTCTTCTTAATAAAACACTTTTTTATCGTCTTTGCCACTGTAAGACACTACGGACAGATAAATAACCAAATTGTCAAAAGAGAGGAAAAGTGTATTCTTGTGGGCTCACTATAACAAAATTCATGAACAACATAGTTTTCGCCATCTCTGAAGAATGAAGCACAACTTTAAAGGTAGTGTGTGGTTTTTAAGGCAAGGTACGGGCTCACCTTAAAGGGTCAGTACACCCAAAACTGATATTTCAGCATCTGATGAATGCTAGAGTTAAACTACATTACAATTTCTTAGGGTCCTTTCAGACATGCACATCCCATAGTGATCTGTTCCTTTCATATCCGCTTGCTCAGTGGGGATCGCTCCGTTGATCCCTGCTGAGCTGGCAGATGACAGGGCGGTCCCTGCACACTGAGACCGCCCTGATAGATCTCTGCTCTCCCCTATGGGGGGATTGGATGAACACGGACCGTCTGTCCATGTTCCCCCCATCCGCTCTGCAGATGGATGTAAAAATAGGATTTTTGTCCGTCTGCAAAATCGGAGCATTGTGGACACCACTGACACCCGCTATCTTATAGGCCTCTTACACACGACCAAGTTTCTCAGCAAAAACCAGCAAGAAACTTGCTGGGAGATATTTTTTTGCCGAGGAAACCGGTCGTGTGTACATTTTCCGGCGAGGAAACTGTCGAGCAACTCGACGAGCCAAAAAGAGAGCACGTTCTCTATTTCCTCGACGGGAATGGAGAAACTTGCCTTGTCGAGTTCCTCGACAGCCTGACAAGGAACTCGACGAGGAAAATGATGGGTTTTGCCCGTCGAGTTCCTCGGTCGTGTGTACGAGGCTTCAGGGATACATGTATGTTCCTTTTTCATCCGTTAACAGATGGATGAAAAAGTGGACAAACGGTCGGCATGTGTGAAAGGGGCCTAACTATCTCAGGTACTGTATTATTGACAGGTCTGTGCTGAGTTCCCAGGGTCTACACACCTACTGTGACCATTTTGAGGAGGTCCTGCTCTTGTTGTTGGATCTTATTTTTTATTTTTGAAGCAGTTAAAACACATAATGATACCCTGGAACAGGCAGGTAGGCAGGAATACACAAAACTCACAAGTCGACCGGAAAAGTTTCAGGAAATTATTAGACATGTGCAGAACGAAAACTTTTGTTTTGTTACGTTACTAATTACATTTTGTTGATTGGTTTTGGAATTAGGCTAGTTTCATTTAATTTCACTTTGTTTAATAATTTGAATGACTTAATTTAATGAATTCCAAATATTCGGAAAGATTCGAATTCAGATTGGTCAAAAAATGATTAACCTATTTGAAAGGGCTTAACCGATTCAGCCCCGGAAGATTTGGCTGCCCAATGACTGGGCCATTTTTTGTGATACAGCACTGCGTCATTTTAACTGACAATTGCGTGGTCGCAAAAAAAACACAATATCTTTTACTTTTTGCTATAGTAAATATCCCAATTTAAAAATCAGTTTAGGCCGATATGTATTGTACATATTTTTGGTAAAAAAAATCACAATAAGCGTATATTAATTGGTTTGCGCAAAAGTTATAGTGTCTACAAGCTATGGGAAAGATTCATGGCATTTTTTTTTTACTTATGGCGGTGATGTGCAATTTTTTGCAATATTGAGACTTTGCGGGGGACCGGTCGGACACTTTTGACACATTTTAGGGACCATTGACATTTACAGAGCGATCAGTGCTTTAAATATGCACTGATTGCTATGTAAATGTCACTGGCAAGGAAGGGGTTAACACTAGGGGGAGATCAAGGTGTTAACTGTGTTCCCTAGTGTGTGTTATAACTGTGGGGGATGGGGACTGACTATAGGAGATGACATATTGTGTTTTCTACTTTGTAGAAAGATACAATCTGTCCTTTTCTCCTCAGACAGCAGGGGAATTTGTGTGTTTACACACAGAAAACCCCTGTGTTAACGCTCGTGCACGTGATCGCGCCCGCCGGCCACGCGCATCAGGTTCCGTGCAGGGGGTGTTTGATCGCCCTCTGGTGGCTCTCCTGGTGGCTTTGCCGTCTAAATACGGGATTTCACTCAGGAGAGCCATTATGCTGCAGTATATCTGCGTAAGCCGGTTAAAGTCCAACTTTAATTTTCTGAATTATTAGGAATAAACTGTGACATGCGAAATGAAAAAATGCTTCCTGTATAGGTTGACAACTGTCTGTCAGTTTTTTTTCCTGTGTTGCCACCCTGTTACCCTGGTGAAGACTTAAAGCAGCTGTGCTTACACATACAGTATATAGTAGAATGGTCCAACATTGTCACCATCAGGACACCAATGCATTACAATCATGGACAGCTGATACTGGAGCAATGCAGGCAGGGCAGGAAGTAACTAAAAGGACTAGCGCTGAGATGCAACAAATAATAAAACATGGTGATGACAGTATTAAATAAAAAATAAATAAAAAAACACATACCAGTTGTTTATTGTACACAATGCTAAAGGTTATCCAGTTAGAGTTTAAATCTACCTTAATAATGTGGTAGTTTTAGCCTTTTTCTATTATCAGAAAAGAATATTGCATACGATGCAATTTTCCTTCAGTACCATTTTTTTTTCTTGAGTTTCTATAACAAATAGATGAATGAGTTCATGTAATGTAGTAGCAGTAACTATAGTGCTATAGCCACACAATAAAATAAAATCCATTGCAATAATATATAAAATTAGCAAGCATTGTACTTGCTTCATTATCGCAATTGATGTATCTTGGTCTCGAAGAATGTGCCATGGATTGCTGTCCATGTGTGCTTCTTAAAGCGATATAAAACATTTCTTGGAAATAACACAGCACATACCGTATGAAAAGCTAAAAGAAAAAAAAAAAGGAAATATGAACAGACTTAATTAATGTACCATCTCCATATTTTTGTTAGTTGGAATATGTCACTCCAATCATAATTAATTAAGACAAACCATCTGGTATATAAAAAAGATTTGCTTGTAAAGTAAAATATATTGATGGCAAATCCTTACAATGCTGCATTCATTAGAGGGGGAAAAAAATGTGATTACAAATATAGAGGTATCAAAAGTAATACTGACACATAAACAGTATAACAGGTAAACAACAAGGATGGCAATGCATCAAGTATAAATTGTTATATAACTTATTTAACGGTAATCCATGATCTTTTTGATATTTTGCATATTTTTTACATGTGTGAATGTGTTAATTATAATAGTATTCTGTGTTTGTGTTTTACATGTCTTATTTCTGTATAATTTGTAGCTCTGAGCCTGCACTCTTACCCATTTACAAAGAAAAAAGAAAAAAAAAAAAAACAGACTCCTTTAATTTAACTTTTTTACTTAGTGAGTGAGTGAGAAACGTATATAGCGCAACAAATGCAAACTTAATCGCCTCAAGACGCTGGCATCCATTGTAGTACAGTTCTTTCAGAAGAGGTGGGTCTTCAGTTTTTTCCTAAAAACCCGATGGTTTTCTTCCAAGCGGATGGTCGTGGGTAGAGCATTCCAGAGCCGTGGTCCTTGGACCGAGAATCTACGTTCTCCCTTAGATTTGTAGCGAGATTTGGGGATTTGGAGAAACTTACATGGATTTACTGTCACATGACCCTTAATAATGCCTCTTCTGTAACCGGAGACCGGTGATCAACTGTTTAAATCCAAATCCGCCACTTGAGCTCCTACATCATGACTATAGTGATAGATGAATTGGCTTGGGCTTGATTAATGAGTAAGCACACTCAAAAATCATCAAATTCCAAATGTAAAGCAAACTCAATTGAAGAAAATAAGAGGTGAACATGCAATTCTCAATTATCTTCATTTTCATGGGTATAGGCAAGGGATCGTTTAACAAATGGCATGAGGAATTGGTCACTGCCACAGGGGACATTAAAGCAATTGTGTATTTTAAATACTATTCAGTGGGGAACAGATGTTTTAATAAGTGAAAAATTCAACATTAAAATGCACAATTGTGTTAAATAAAATGCATAAAACCTGCGTTTATAGAATGTACTAAAGCCAAAGAAAATAAAAAATATATACAATTTGAGGCTAAATGACATTCTACCTGTGTTTTTGATTGTCTTGTTATGTTTTCTTTTTCTTAAATTCAATAAAAAGAGATTAAAACAAAAATTCAAAGTAAGGCGCTATTTCCTTCAAGGTGTAAACAGTGACCCGTGACTCAAAGTACATGTGTTATTGCAATCTGTTCTGAGAAACAATTATGACTGCTAATTGATGACAATTAAATGCAACAATAATAAACTGTGAATATTTTCACAAAAAATACATAAACATATGCAAATACGTAATAAATAAAAATGTTATTTAAATAAAAAAAAGTTTATGAAAATGTTTAAAATTGTGCAAGTTCTTCAAGCCCTTGTGCAAGTCCAGTGTTTCTCCATATAAACACTTAGTCCGATCCACCGTGCTTCTATATGTGTGATCTTGTACAATACACAATACACAAGTGCTCCACCACTAGTGACACTGCAAATGCATTCACCAGAAGCCTATGGTCACCAGGACCAATGATAGCCCTATTGTTTAACCAGTTTGACCACCAGATGTAAAGATCAATCCTTTTCCTGTGGCAATCATTTCTTCCTCTAAGGCCTTATACACAAGCGGATCTGTCCGATGAAAACGGTCTGCGGACCGTTTTCATCGGACATGTCCGCTAGCAGATTTTGGTCTGATGGTTGTACACACCATTAAACCAAAATCCCCGTGGACAGAGAATGCGGTGACGTATACAACACCGACGTTCTCTGACGCGGAAGTTCAATGCTTCCGCGCATGCGTCAAATCACTTCGACGTCATGCGCGGGTTCTCGGGCGAGTGGACATGTCCGATGAGTCATACTGACTATCGGACATGTCCGGCGGACATGGTTCCAGCGGACATGTTTCTTAGCAAACCTGTCCGATCCGCCGGAAAATTGTCCGGTCGGCCGTACAGACCAGTTTCCGCGGACCAGTTTCAGCAGACATGTTCGGTCGTGTGTACGAGGCCCAACAGATGTATTCTCCCATCAATTGATTAGCATACGTCACCAAAAACAGAGATGACAGGGTAATCGTGCAACACAGTCTTATTAACAATACTTAATTGATTAAAAACAAATCCCACAATCAATTGCGCTTACGTGACCAGGTGCCCAGACCAACACCAGCTTGTGTGCACATTTAATGTGCCAAAATTCCACCAGATTGTTCAAATACCTGAGTTCCACTACACTAGGATGTGATGTCACTTGCGATCCAACACAGACGAGCAGGCACCGGACCTTAAGTTGAATAACTTGCACAATTAAAAAAAAAATCATATTTTTCTTTCATTTTTTTCACATTCTTATTAATCACGTATTTGCATATGTTTATGTATTTTTGGTGAAAATATTTGCAGTTTTTTTATTGTTGCATTTAATTGTCACCAATTAGCAGTTATAATTGTTTCTCGGAACAGATTGCAATAACACATTGAAGTGAATAGTGCCTTACTTTATTTTAGATTTTGGTATTTTAGTGTTATTCACACTTAACATTCACATTTTATTTATTTTTTGTTTTTGTGTTTATCGTTGGCACCATTAAAAGGGGTTGTAAAGGGAAAAAAAATGTTTTCATAATAAGCATCCTTTACCTGTAGACATTCCTTTTTTCACTAACTCATTGTTCGTTTTTGCTCAGAAGTTGCTCTATTTCTTCTCTGTTCTGTTCACTTCCTGCTTGTCTGATTGTAACTCACCACAGTGAAGGGAGGCTTTACTGCGGTGGTCAGTAACGTGCTCGCCCCCTCCTGGGAACTACATCTGTGCGGCAGGACGCTTTCTACGTGTTAGAGACTTCAAGGAGGTGTGAATTACTGGGCGTGCTGCGATGCATACTGGGAAATGTAGTTCTTACATGAACGAGCACTGCAAACCAGGAAGTGAATGAGAGAACAGAAACTAGAATGCCGCAGGTGATATAGATGAAGGAATTTAATAGGTATTTACTTGTTTTTTTAACAGAAGCATTACACTATTCTGTCTGTCTACCTTGCAGACATTAATTGTAGCCCAACATTTTTTTTCCTTTACAACTCCTTTAATATTGCTGAAGACTTCTACAATCATGTACAAGTTCGTGACAGCTTTCTTTTGGGTTTGAGGTGTGCATGTGCACGCCCCCTGCCAACCTGTGCTGTGATTAGACACAGCACAAGTTAGGCAACAGATTTCAACCTATGATTTCTGCTGAAATCAGCTGATTGTCCAATCACACACATAGTTCTATGTTTACAAAAACAAAGAACTTTGTGTACAGGGAACAGCGATCTGAATGTTTTCTCTCCCTGAAAAAACAGGGAGAAAAAACAGCCAGATCAGAAAGTAAAACCAGCACACATTACACATTGTTAGGCACACAGTTAACCCCTTGATTGCCCTTAGATGTAAGGAGGAGGTTCCCAGCCAGAGTCATTAGTACAGTAACAGTGTACATTATTATCTCTGATCACTGTATTAATGTCACTAGCAACATCATTGTCAGTTAATGACTCTCCCAGATAGTGCCTGTTAGTGCCAGATTGCCCGCCACCCTATCACGGCCCCACTATAAGTTTCTTTTGGTGTAAGAATACCCCTATGACGTCCAATAGGCAGTTTCCCAAGATGCAAATTTTAGAAAGAGGCCCAGGTAACATAGATAAAAAAAGCCATCCTTGGAAGCCTCAACCTCTAGGATGCACATTTCCTAATATTTATTTTAAAGGAGCAATCTGCTCAAAATAGATATTTCATATTTTGATATACGGTATGCTTGAGTGTTAAAGCACTGGGTACTACACACATACGGTGGCCATTGTGAAGGGCTACATCTCTTTATGCTGGGTTTTGCTACTTAATATTATGTAGAATGCAGGGAGGGTAATTGAATGGACAAAAGTGAGTGGGAACACTGTAACAGACAGATTTTAAAAAATATATGAGGGGGGGGGGGCGCCTCATTGCTGAAATATTCATTCCCTATACAAACCCCTAGGTTGACTCACCAAGCTCCACTTATAATTTATATATCCCTTTTGGATGGAGTGGTCCTTTAGGCTCTTTACTGGTCATATTGTTGTTCCTGATTCTTCACATGCCTTCTATATTTTAAGAAATACGTCTAAAGCTTTATGATTTTTATTAATATTACTCCATCAGACCTCTCTTACAGAGCTAATTTTTCACTCGTTGAAGCCCATTTCTCTTCCAAGTTACGCGTCTGCTATCAAAATGCTTGTATGAGGCCAGAAGTGACCACAAGCCTTTGCCAAATTGCAGAACGCCCTAAAAGAATCAAACCGTTCCATGGTTTTGTGTAAATAGAATGTCTTTGTGATTCAATCAGACATTTGCTTTTTGTTTCCAAGATTGTATCCAAACTATTATGTATCTCACTCACAGAATACATCAAGAGCCTAAGAATGAAAAATGGTATTTTCTGCTGTGTCCTGGCAGGCACTTTCTTTGGTTAGAATTTAACCTTGAAAGCGTCTGGAAGCTAGCCCAATCCACAGCATAAAAAGAAGTAATGCATGAAAAGTTTATTGGCTAACTTAAGGCGAAACCAAAATCTCATTATAAAGATGTAATCTTTATTACTGGATGTGCTATTACCAGGACACAATGAATGGTTAATGGAGCTAAAGGTGTAGTTTAAAGCTGAGCTCTAGGCAAACAGCTAAATACAAGATTAAATACATACAAGGGAGCTGTTTTACCTGCCAAGTTTATGTATTTCTATCAATAGAACACAAAAATGTACATAGCCACATCACACAAATCATCTAGGTGGATGACACAATTTACAGTTAGAAATAAAGTGATGACCTGTGTCCATCCCCAGCCTGCTGATTGGACAGTTAAAGAGCAGCCACAACCTGATGAAGCCGTGTCTCTGCGCACCTTGTTCTCTCCCTTTCTTGGCATGTTCCTTGTCAACACATTTGTTTGCAGCACATCTGATTGTCTCCCATATCAAGAGCATTGAATGTTTCAAACACATTGACTGCCAATTATATGTCAGTCTTTCCCAGATGCTGGCAGAGAGTTCTACTGTCCCAGCTATAGCCATCAACTGTTAAAAGGTTGTTACCCGCAATATTTTGCAGTTCCACTTTGTACATATAAGAGAATTAGCACATAATGCATGATGTTGCCTGCTTAAAACATAGTTTGTTCACAAATAAAAATGCATCCACTGTCTTCCAATTGCCCAACAAGTAAAATATTAAAAACAACATACAAAGTCATCCACAATTCTGCCATGAGCAATATCACCAACTTTGTCTCCAAATATCATGGCTTACTGGAACCGTGACCTGTGATCTGATGAGACCAAGATAACATTATTTGATTCAGATGGTGTCAATCGTGTGTGGCGGCAACCAGGTAAGAAGTACAAAGACAAGTGTGTCTTGCCTACAGTCAAGCATGGTGGTGGGGGTGTCAAGGTCTGGGGCTGCATGAGTGCTGCCATCAATGGGGGGGGCTACAGTTCATTGAGGGAACCATGAATGCCAACATGTACTGTGACATACTGAAGCAGAGCATGATCCCTTCCTTTCCGAGACTGGGCTGCAGGGCAGTATTCCAACATGATAATGACCCCAAACACACCTCCAAGATGACCACTGTCTTGCTAAAGAAGCTGAGGCTAAAGGTGATCCTCAATAGGGTAAAGGTCAAGCATGTCTCCAGACCTAAACCCTATTGAGCATCTGTGGGGCATCCTCAATTGGAAGGAGCACAAGGTCTCTAACATCCACCAGCTCTGCAATGTCGCCATGGAGGAGTGAAAGAGGACTCCACTGGCAACCTGTGAAGCTCTGGTGAACTCCATGCCCAAGGGGGTTAGGGCAGTGCTGGAAAATAATGGTGGCCACACAAAATATTGACACTTTGATCCCATTTTGGACATTTTCACTTAGGGGTGTGCTCACTTTTGTTGCCAGTGGTTTAGACATTAATGGCTGTGTGTTGAGTTATTTTGAGAGGGACAGCAAATTTACACTGTTATACAAGCTGTACACTCACTACTTTACATTGTAGCGAAGTTTAATTTCTTCAGTGTTGTCACATGGAAATAAATAATACAATATTTACAAAAATGTGAGGGGTGTACTCACTTTTGTTGGATTTTGTATATATATATATATATATATATATATATATATATATATATATATAGATAGATATATATATACTGTATATATGTAAATAAGTGAATAAACAAATCAAAATACAGTGTCACAGTACGATTCAATAACCATAAAAAAAGGTATAGTACGTCACATACCAGTGCATTCACAATAAATGTGCAACACATATTCATATATACACAAATCGTGAAATAACAATACATGAATAAGTCCCAATCCAATAATGTGATCAGTGCACTTCTTTCTTTTTTTTCACTCTTCAACCAGTGTAACTCCATTCTGCACACCTTTACAAATTGACTTCTATAATCATGAGGTCTGTGTCACAAAAATCCCCACATGAAAAAAAAAAAAATTATAATCAGGTCTTCTTTACAGAAATTCAGCTCCAACAGTGCTCAGACTTGGGCTGTAAATCCTGTATAATATTAATATATTAATATTAATACTACTACTGCTATTACTATTACTATCCAGAAGGTGCCAATAATATAACCAGAACTGTAGGCACTGCTTGGAAAAGGATATACATGTAAAGTTTAAGGATTTTTAGACAAATACATTTTTATCTTTTTAAATCTTTAACTGTTAATCTACACCTGTGCAAAAAATGTGACTGAAAGGTATGAATGTGTGCTTATCACATGGTCAATCAAATCAAATTAAATTAAATTGAATACAAATATAAGATATCTGACCAGCTTAATTAAGACAGTGTGTACACAATCTTCAATATTCAATGCTAGTTTAAAGTGCTCAGTGCAAATAAATATATATCAATAATATCAAATAAACAAAAAACAATTGTGCAAAAAGTTCATATCATGCAGTTCCAATTTGAAGTGCTCAGTGCCAATAAATGACCGGTGATGATGACAGACATTGCTGATGAAATGCGTTGGATGGGGATTTCGGGACACATCATTTCCAGTCGTTGAAGCGTAGGTGGAATGCAAACCGATGCTTTTAACTTCCATTTCTATGATACTACATGCCATGATTTTGCCATTATTTTGGATTGATGTAAGTGCATGTTATTTCTTTTTTTAATAAAAAAAAATGGATAATACTACACTATGAGAGGTCTCTCTACATTTTCCTTCTGAGGGAGGTCTGCACAAGTCTTTTAAAGGCACAGGAGTACCATCAAATGTATGGTGAGATCTAGCCGTCCATGTGTACAGGATACCATTGGATGACTGGAAACCCAACAGATGTACATTTTGATCTTCTTTGAGAAAAGAGGTAATATTTTTCTGGTGAGTGTGGTGTGTTTCTACTGGGAAAAAGAGGAAGAGCACTATTCTCCTCGTGTCACTTTCCTTCACATTTTTAAATCTTTAACTGCTTAATGTGAACATGAATTTCTTCATTACTCATATAAAATCTTTATTTTAGAAATTGGAAGGAGTGAAATGTACCTGGGTTTGGTTTGAGGCACGTTTGGCAAACATTAGAGGCTCAGGTGCCAAATCTGAATCCCATGGCAACTAAATGTCAAAAATTAGCTCTGCCAATTTACTAGACTAATGAGAAAGGAATTGTCATACAACTAGCATAGGGGGCTGGGCAGTGCCCTGATGAACATCTACTAAAATAAAAAAAATAAATGTAATTTTTCTTAGCAGAATACAGCGATTAATGCTGTGTAACATACACAACACTAAATTTCTTTAAATGCCTGGAGGACTCTCTTAACCTGCCTGTGAATTGGAGCATCTGTATGGTGTGTCCAACCTACTGCCGCAAAAACTGACCTTCACAAAGGAAAGAAAAAAGCTGTTTAAATTGACAGCTTTAGCTGTGAATTTGGAAATTGACAGCTTCAACCTTTTATCTATATCAGACCCTGTTCCTAGTACATTGTCCCCATGGTGATGAGGGCATTGCCTTTACCCCACAATCCGGGCCCATAGTTTTGGGGGTCTGTGGAGAGGGCTTATTGGAAATGGCACAATCTCCTTTAGAAACGGCACGATCACCTTTTCTAAAGGTTTCTAAAGTGCACCTGCGCCAATGTCTACGGCGCATGCGCCATAGACATTGGCGCCCGTCACTTTTGCAAATATCTACTAAACCGTGGAGGTTTAGGAGATATTTCAGCACCTACAAGTAAAAGCCTTAATCTACCGTAAGCTTACCTGTAGGTAAAAGTGGTTGTAAAGGGTTTACAACCCCTTTAAAAAAAACTCTGCTGTCTGCCGATGCGGTCAGATTCTGATGACTGCCCAAGAGTGGTATAAAGCGGTATATTTACAGTTCCAGTGTTCCCGAACCTTATCCCAGGTCAACACTTGGCATGTGCATTTTGAAGCTATTTTCTTCTTCTATTTTAAGTTAAAATGGAGAGCACTGTATGGTTTTTCTTTTATTTATTCTAATTTATTATCATCATGTTTGTACTGATCAACTGATATTTTATTTCATATATATGTTAATATACTGTATGAGTTATCATATTTATAGATAAATTGATTGGGTTAAGAGATGAAATCTAAGTTATAGCACTTTTACAATATATTCATATGTGAGTTGCCACTTTTGTTTTACATAATACAAGTTATTGTTTTTTATTGCATGAGATCTGTGTGTTTTTTTCTGTTTTTGCTTTGATTTGTCAATCTCACTGGATAGTGATGAACTCTTTTTATATGACACTTATCGGTATGCCTTAGGCCCCGTACACACGACGGGATCTATCCGCTGGGATTTATCCGCAGATCAGTTTCAGCGGATAGATCTGGTCGTGTGTAGGCCCGAGCGGAAAATTTTCGGCGGACATTTGTCCAGCCGACGGATTCTCAGCGGATAAAAATTTCTTAGCATGCTAAGAAATCTATCCGCTGGAATCCTGTCCCTCGGACTTATCCGGTCGTCTGTACAGACTCACCTGATAAGTCCGTCCGATCCCCATCCCTCGCATGCGTCGGAATGATTACCTGCTGCCCAATGCTCCTCTCAGTTAGGGGAGGGAAAACTCAGAATAGAAGAAGCCAATAGAGCATAAAACAGTGCAAATTTATTGAGCCATAAGCAAGATGATAGTCATTCAAAACAAAAACTGCTTTCCCAGCAGCACTGAGGAAGCTCTCACTCAGTTGTGTGGGAGGCTCCGCAACACCAGTCTTGATGCCTGCTGTCACCTCTCCAAACGTAGGCTGTCACAGTGCAAAGCCCCACCCAACACGCTTTTCGGCAATCCTGACATCTTCAGGAGTGCTCCTGAAAACATTAGTATTGATAAAAATATGTGCTGAGGACTCAAGGGGATTAAGGGAGAAATAAGGTTCGGGACTCAAGAGTTTAATAATATTTGCAGATTTGAAATAATGAAAATAACTTTTGAAATTACATTTACTTGTGAAAACTTATATGACTTTTTTTTTGCTATAGGGTTTGTATTTACTTTAACCCTGTGCAGTCTCCAACAACAGAAACCAGAAGGGTTATACAAGGAGTTTTCTTCTAACTGACATGGGGAATGATAGGGAAGGTAGAATTAGCATCTGCAGGAGGGAGGAGGGAGCACCAACAATGGATGGGCCATAATAAGCCTATGGGTGATGTCACTACTCAGGCTTTACTAGCCATTGTTGAGCTCTCTCTCTTCTCCTCTGTAGCCAGCACTGGCAGACACGGGGGGAATCACATGACCAGACCAGAGTGGCCTGAAAATAGGTGTGTATGCACATTTCTTTTATACAGGTTAGTAAGCATAGGTGTTAAAGGAGTTGTAAAGGTTCATTTTTTATTTTCTAAATAGGTTCCTTTAAGCTAGTGCATTTTTGGTTCACTTACCTTTTCCTTCAATTTCCCTTCTAAATGTTTTTTTTCTTGGTTTTCTTTGTTTGAATTTCTCACTTCCTGTTCCTCCTCAGTAAGCTGTTCTGGCTGACTAACCACCGCTCGGATGATGGTGGAAAGCTTACTGAGGAGAAACAGGAAGTGAGAAATTCAGACAAAGAAAAAAAACATTTAGAAGGGAAATCGAAGGAAAAAGTAAGTGAACCAACAATGCACTAGCTTAAAGGAACCTATTTAGAAAATAAAAGACAAACCTTTACATCCCCTTTAAGAGTGGGCAGGGGATAGTTCTAAGAGTACTTAGGGTCATCCCGGGTTTCCACCTTACCTAAACCTAGGATACAGTTTATATCAGTGTTAGGGTTACAGGGAAGGTTAGTGCTAGGGTTACAGGGTGGGTTAATGCTAGAGTGTTAAAGTTACAGTGAATGTTAGTGTAAGTTTTAATTCTAGGGTTACCACACTGGTTAGTGTGATGTTAAGCTTACAAGGAGGCCTAGTGTCAAGGTCAGATAACAATTTCAATTAGTTTAATGAGGGTTAGGGTAGGGCATAACTGTCAACCCCATGAGCTTTGTAGCACAATTTGGCAGCACCAGTTCTAAAAATGAATGTATCATAATAACTAAAACTAGAATCTTTTAGCAAAATGTTTTTTAAAAAAAAAACTGTATGCAAGTATTCAAAATATTCACACAACATACATCTTCTGTTTTGACTGGAGTCTTTGAACACAATAAGAATACCACACTTTGAACAGAAAATAATACAATTTTCTGAGCAGTTATACATGTGCCAGATTCTCCAGAAAAACTGTGGAGTTCTTCATAAACCAACATAATTAAACTGCGGATAATGGGATACTTGTTAGTATTGTTTGGAAGAGAAGAATAACATTAATATCTTGTAAACAGAATGGAAGTCGTGGACACAGGTGATCAATCTCTGGTAGAACGCGGTTAATGCTGCAGTGCAGATGGTCTTCTATTTGAAAACATAATTGACTTTGCATTCTGAAGCTTTGCAAACAAACATAACCTGGAACATTTCAGTGTGAAACAGATAAAGCTATAAAATAACCATGCTATTAACACCAAAATCTGGACTATTTTATATTTTTTCCCTTTTTAAGAAATTCATAGAAAAAAAATAATGGATTATTATTGCTCGTAAACTTGTTAATTACTGAAAAGCTGAAGGTCAAAAACATTGTGAACAATGCTGCAACAATTAGATTTTATTATAGCAGGAAACTGTTAAAGATTGAGTTTAAGTACATCTTTATATTATCACTAAAAGTAAACATGCTGCCCACTGTACTATATATGTTGGCCCAAGGTTCATAGAGCAGGAGCCTAGTTTTTATCAGTTTATATTCAGAATGCCCAGGTATCACTAAATTCAGTAATCTATATTGCAAATATCTATATCTGTCCCGGAAACTGATGCTAGTCAACCTTCTCCTGTTTCATAATGGCCAGTGTGGTTGGGGTACGCTTCTTATTTGAGGCCCAATAGTAAGCATGAGGGTGGAAAGTAACTAGCTGTAACGCACAGCCAGATGCCTACATCTCTCTGTGTTTCTGCCTATAGTGGCCCCCATTCCCTTAAGGCAAGCCGGGCCTACTGGTATTTGGTTGCCCTTGGGTCTTAGAATATGATGCTATAGTTCACAGCCAGACTGAGCGACTGAGAATAGAAAGGGGACCTGTAGTCCTGAGGATGGTCAGGTATTAGACATCAGCTGGTAGTCGAGCCCTGGGGCTAAGCCAATCCTGCCCAAGCTCATGGCAGACAGTAAGCAAGCATAGTCCAAAAACAGTTCCAAGGTCAGAGCTGGTATAAAGCAAGTGTAGTCAGGTTAACAATCAAATATTCAGGCAGCAATCCAAGAAGTAATCCAGGTACAAGGCAAAAGTCGGCAGCAAGGGAATCCAAGATAATAGCAGTGTCAGACAGGGAAAGAAACCGAGGTCCATCAAGCTAAAGTTATCACAAGCACAGAGGCACAGGCTGATGACGTTTAAATAAGGTGCCTCCTGCACTGAGGACCAATCCAGCTAGGGGGAATGTGGCAAAACTAAACCGACACAGCAACTAGCAGTTTGACAAGACTTGTTACTCTGCAGTTGAAGGCAACAGCTAGGAGCCTGAAAAGACTTATTAACCTTCCTCTCTGCTGATGGGAGATACTGGAAGGCTGCCTAACACTAACAGCTCTGGTAAATATTTTCACAATACAGCTCCAGGATTTTGGGATAACTGGATGATGCAATCAGGCATGAGGAGCTGCCTTACAAGATTTTTTTTTTTTGCTTGAGGTCCCCCTTTATACCCATACTAGACCTTTTTGAAAAACATAAGGGTCTGATATTAATTCAAAGGCAAACTCATGCCTTTTTTTGAGTGTGAGGTCCCCCTCAAAATTCATACCAGTTCTTTATTAAGAATAAGGAAAAACAAAAAGGGTTGGGACTTTGAGTAAAGCATGCATCTGGAAGGCAAATAAACACTGTAGGTCTGTAAAAATATTGAATTTTTACACACATATATATATAAATACATTAAAAGGCACAGTGGTTTGCCTGTCAGGAAGGGTATCTTTGTAATTGTGCCCATGCATGCACAATGTATCACCATTTATTTCTTTGTTTGGTGTGGACTAACCTCCCAGTCACATCTTTCCCACTGCTGTGCCATGGGTTGTGCTGCCTCAGTGCCCGTGCTAGACAATGCCCTCAGTTTACCTTTTTTTTTTTAATCCACTTTATTTTTATTTATTCGGCATCCGTTGCATTTCAATTGACATACATTATACAACATTTTTACATTCCTATAATATTAATATAATATTCCAATGTATGTCTCTATATTTTTATATCCCGCCCCCTCCCCCTCGCCCCCCCACCCACTGTCCTCTGCTCTCTACATAGAGAATCTATCCATCATCAGTTTTGGTGGTGCGACACTCGCATCTCTCAACCAGGAATACGAAATCTCCTCAAATTTACCCTCTGCTTTCCTTCGTTTGTAGGCCAGGTGTTCTCTTCCCAGCAGGGAGTTGACATATGCAATCCATTGCTTCCCTGTGGGGACCCCCGGGGCCATCCAATAACGTGCAATGAGTTTTCTTGCCAAAAACAGCAGTCTTGTTACCATATAGTTTACCTTAGTACTCGTTGACACACTTCATATCCATAGTTACCCTGTAAGTATGGGTGGATAAGGAAATGATTCTGGATGGCTGCACTTCCAAAAATCCTTTTATTGAAGCTTCATATGACAAGTGGTTGACAGATGGCGCAGGGGACAAAAAGCTAGGCTAGCAACTGACTAGTGTGTGTGGGGATTAACCAGAGACTCACTAACCTGGAGCGGCTTTTCTTGTTTCATTGAAGTATGGGTGTATGTTTCTTTCACTCCCTCTCTTTCTTTGTTCAGTTTGACTTATTGCTTACTTACATACTTTTTAAACACATCCTTTGCATCGTCTCCTGATGAGTGGCAGTGAGCCATGAAACGTGTCAAGCTTTAGATGTTACAATGATGTGTTTACAATTCAGATCTCTATCAACTCATTTTTACATATTTGATTTTATTACATCTTTACTAATTATGTACCACATACTATGTTGTTATTGATTCAAGAAATTGGTGTGTTGTAAGGGACTATGAACCACTGTACCTTTTAATGTATGTATATATATATGTGTGTAATAATAAAATATTTTACAGATTTACAGTGTTTATTTGCCTTCCAGCTGCATGCTTCACTCAAAGTACCATCCCTTTTTGTTTTTCCTCATAAACCAGGGAAGGAGGCATTTTGACTGTCCCAAACCTCCCTTCTCTTTCTACATTTATTAAGAATAAGAGTCTAGTATGGATTCTAAGGGGGATTCTACTTTTTTTGCATGAGATCCCTCTTAAAATCCATACCAGACCCTTATTTAGGCAAATAGCTTGGATGACCAGGAAGGGGGGCAGCTGGTGTTTGGCCCTACAATGCTATACAAAACTGAATACCGTAAGGTAAAGAAAAAAATAATTGGTGTGAGGTTTTCCCAGGATCAATACTGGAGCCTTATACAGACATGTAACCTGGCTCACACACAGGGGGCCTAACTAGGATTGTTAAAAAAAAATGTGAAGTATTATGGAAAACAAAATAATTGAAATAATCAAAACCACAAGCATGCTATGAGATATCTATCACATCATATTATTACATTGTTATAGGACTAATAAATACCTGGAGCTCCATTTGCCACTCTGAGGAAAGTATTGATGCAGCACACCCTCACAAGGCACCTTGTCTTTATGTTGATGGGGGCAGGGCCTTATCACAACATTCCTGACCCAATGGATGGGGAGGTATACAGAATCTGAAATCTCCCTTTAAAATAGGGTGACCCCCCCAAACTTCCCCCTCTAAGTTAAATACAGGGCACAAAGCACCTCTTGATACTTCTTAAAAAATAGTATAGAAGGGTTCATGGTCGTAGCATGGCAGGAAGCCGGCTGGAGAAACTCGGGACAGTGTTTACCAGAACACGAGATTTGATCCGTGCAGGAGTGATAAAGCAAAATGAGAAGCCAATCTGGTATGATGTATATGCTGCCTTTCCACCAAAAAGAGAACCCTCCTACGTGAGTCCCCCAAAACGTCGCCCGAAACCTGTTGATAACGTGCCTGCAATTTTTTACAAAGAAGATATCATAAGAGCAAAATTTTATGACACCTATGGTAGCCCTGGAATGCTTAATTTGAACAGATCGGATTACAAATCCACATGCCAAAAGTTTGTGGAGGAATATTTAGAACTTCAAAAATCTGGAGTAGTAAGTGAAGAAAATTTGTTTGAAGAGACCGGAAAAGCTCTGCTCTCGCAAGGTGTCATTTTAAGAAGGTCAGGAGTAACAACGGTATCAAATCAGCCATCTTCTGCATCACAAAGATCATCAGAGTCAAGGGTTGCATCAATAATAGATCAGATGAAACATTCAGATGAGACTGACGAGTCTGTCTGCCCCATAACGCCTAAAGAAGAAGGTTTATAAGGAATATTACAGAGCCTAAGGACTGTACAGTTGCCTGTGAATGCACCTAAACAACATTCGAAAGTCGAAAAAAAAAATAGTAAAGAAAACGCACACCTTTAAGAAAATATTTCATAAAAAAAAAAAATTCCCATAATGTAAATCCAAAATCAATCACATTGTTCAGTGATGTAGATCCTTCATCAAGCAATCAATCATAATTAATAATTAATCAACTGCAGCCGGCCCACCCACACAAACAAGATGATCTGCATTACGATAATCCTCTCCTGTTGATACTCTATTGCAAATGAAAATTATTTTGGCCAGCTGCTGTATATCAACAAACCAGTTGGCTGAAATCATTGAATATACACTGTATTAGGCAAAGACCATATGTGGTCAAGGATGATGCCCAGGATACTCCTTGGCCTATTTATACTTTGGTGGGAAGCTGTCATCATTTAGCGGTGGTAATAATTCTACTACTAAATTAACAACTTTCAGCTGCAGCAGCCAGAGGTTCAGGAATAAGGGTGATCTGGCCAAATCTGGCAATTTAAATTGCCCAATGAACTGTGAACAGCTTCGGTTTGGTTTGAACTCATAGTTAACCCAAGCCAAAAGCTCATGCCTACTCTTCAGTAGGACCACTGCTTGAAGTCAAACACATCCCTACTCTTTAGTATGACCACTGTTTTCAGAGAGCACAGGTCCTTCCCTACAGTATGCTGGCAGGAAACAAGCTTTTTTACTAAGATACACACAACCGGAATTTCCGATGGAGAAAAATCTGATGTAATTTTCCAGCGGAATTCCGATGAAGCTGACTTCCATCAGTCTTGCATACACACTGTCAGAGTAAAGTCTGACCGTCGAAAACGCGGTGACGTAAAACACTACAACGAGCCGAGAAAAAATAAGTTCAATGCTTCCGAGCATGTGTCGACTTGATTCTGAGCATGCGTGGATTTTTTCTCCATCGGAGTTGCACACAGACGATAGGAATTTCCGATAGTTTTTTTTCCATCTGTAAAATTTAAGACATGTTCTCTTCTTTTACTCCGAAAAAAGTCAGATGGGCCCCCCACACGATCGGAATTTCCTATGAAAAAAGTTCATCAGACTTTTTTCATGGGAAATTCCGATCGTGTGTATGCGGCATAAGACTTTGCATGCCTTTTTTTTTGGTGCACCTAAAAAGTAGTTGCACTAAACCAAGTTTTTACTTAGATTTTAGCTATGGGTTCTACTTCAAACAAAAGTTTTCATCCTATTTTAAAATTACCCATAATTCTTCAGTGAGTTTTTGTTTATTTTTCCCCAGGTTTATGTCAATTTTGAACACAACTACAACAACAAGTAAGCAGCCTACTTAAATTGTTTCTAAATAGACATTTTTTCCATTAAGAAGATGGATCCTCTCCTAACATAATTGTCCTACTGCAGATCCATAATTTATATTATTTTATAGTGCCACAATGTATCATTAGCCTTGTGAAAACAGAATTTCTTGGAAACATTTTTGTAAGTAAACAGACGGAAAATAATGGAGGACAATTATGACTTGGTAGCCAGGGGTCAAACATTCTGTGCATAATAAAGTTTTGACGTAAATATGTATATTTTGACAAACTTTTTTTCTTCTAGCTTAAGGAGAAAAATAATAGAAGCATTTAGCCTGTATTTCCATATCAAAGGCATTTAACCCAAAATGAATCATGTTCTGTTGCCTAGTACAAACATTAAATATATTGACAGTCTGAAAACTGCATTTTATTTTAAGAGACTATCTGACTACATGTATCATTATACTGTCAGTGGAGTATACAAGAGAAAATAAAACATATAAAAAATACTGTGCTACCTAACCAACATACTATAATGCAAATATAAATCAAAACTGCAGCAGCTCAAATGTGAGATAGCACATTCATAACAAGTAGGAAAAGTAAAGAGAGCTGCGCTCAAAAAAACAGTGACAGTGATAATTAAAAATTAATTCAAACACAATTGTATGAAATGATCTCAGAATCCATAAATTGAATATAGAAGCTGGATGTAGTCAATCACTGAGCGGAGTAACAGAAAGAAGAGTGGACCTCAAGGATAACACCACAATCACACATGTGCCCCCACCATATAGATTTTTCTGCTTACCGGAAGGCAAGCTGTGTAACGCCTGTATAATGATCCAAATCCAGGACTGCAGTGAACTCCAACTCACAGCGGTGGACAAAACTGGACTGGATAGGACTGGATAGGGTTTATGACGACGCTGTAGCGAAACGTACATTGGGAGGCTGACACACTGACGTCATCGCTCGTGGATGGGTGTCTGCATGCCGGCCGGCTATTTTCTATTTATGGACGTTTTTATCTTCGTTTTGTGTAAGTGTAACTTTTTAATCATTAAATCCTCCTTTTAGTCTGTATTACACTATGTGAGTGTTTTTTATTTGGGGGATATGATTGCTGGTTTCCTGCATCGCCTGGTGCATTAAGTCCTATCCAGTCCGGTTTTGTCCACCGCTGTGAGTTGACGTTAATTAGCTTGCCTTCCGGTAAGCAGGAAATCTATATAGTGGTGGCACATGCATGATTGTGGTGTTATCCTTGAGGTTCACTCGTCTATCTGTTACCTCACTGGTTGACTACATCCAGCTTCTATATTCAATCTATGGACTGAGATCATTTCATACAATTGTGTTTGAATTCATTTTTAATTATCACTGTCACTGTTTTTTTTTGAGTGCAGCTCTTTTTCCTTTTCCTGAGTATACAAGAGACCTCTTAATATTTTTTTTACTGACTTTTCAAAATGCATAGACTGCGTTTTGCTCATGGAAACCTAAAGTACATCTAAAGCCAAAGCATTTTTAGTGCAGGTAAAGCAGGGAATGCTTAAACCCCCGTGTTTTTATTTTTATTTTTTATTGATGTAACACATCTTTTAAGTGTAAAATAACCCAAAATATATGTTTTTTTTTAATATTGTCCATTGTTAACTTATCATAAGCTTATCATAAACTGCAAAATCTAAAAAATCTATTAATGCAGTATTCCTAATAAAAAGAGTTTTGTCAGGGTACTTGAGGAGCACGTTGACACTATTAACTTTGAACCAGACTTAAAAAACAACAATAGTTTCCCTTAAAAAGACTCATAGGCCTCCCTCCCTAACACCCCAATCTAATATAAGCAAGAACCCCCAGCACAGTGCTTACTTACTTTTCAATGGTGGCACTGGCTACACGGCTACCACAGTGTTTACATTCTACATTTTAAAGTCCTTCTTGGTGCTGTTAATGCGTATTCAGTATCTCCACTTAGATTTCAATGAGACCTTACTCCTATCATCTTGACTAAAGTGTTGGTTGTTTTTGTTTTTTTTCAAGGAAGGCAGAGTATGACCTCCGATCATGAAAGGAGTAAAGAGATGCAAAGTCCAAAAGAACAAGCTGCTTCTTTAAAAGAAAAAAAATTATAATAAAGGAAATTAGGAGCACAGTTATGAATAAGATAGCTGATAGGTGTTGTGTAATTTTAAATAAACAATATGTGGCACCAAACAATAAAGGAGTGCTGTGAATAGTGAGTAGAGCTGTCCCTTTCAAGTAAATGTATCACCTTGCAAACAATGAAAAAAACATTAAAAGTTGTCACTAATTCAAATAAAGATACAGTAAAACCTTGGTTTGAGAGTAACTTGGTTTGAGAGCGTTTTGCAAGACAAGCAAAATGTTTTAATACATTTTGACGTGATATACAAGCGATGTCTTGATATAAGAGTAGCGTCATGTCAGAACTGAGTGTAATAGAGAAGAGAGGTGCCTCTAAGTGTAGCAATATGATTACATTTAATGAAGGTACAACATTTAGAAACTCACATGGTTGATGGTTAAAACAGGCACATCTAAGTATGCAGGCATCCGAGGAAAAGCTTTCAGATCGCTCTACTGCAGGGTAGTCTTCCTGGTCACGATTGCAGACTGATAGCGGTGAGAACCGGTGGTGAGGATGACGGTCTATGTGTATCGCTTTACCCTGGATACCTGCATACTTAGATGTGCCTCTTTTGATCATCAACCATGTGAGTTGCTAAATGTTGTACCTTCATTAAATATAACCATATTGCTACACTTAAAGGCGCCTCTCTTCTCTTTTATACTCTGTAGCTCCTGCTGGATTTGGCTTCTAGTCCCCTTGTGGAGGCTTCCATTTATGGATGGACATTTTATGGTTGCACAACTTATCACATTGCTATAATCTTTTTATATGGACTATAAACTGAAGGACCTGTGAATAAATGGTTGTGGAACGAATCATCTGAGTTTCCATTATTTCTTATAGGGAAATTTGCTTTGATATACAAGTGATTTTGTATTACAATCATGCTTCCGGAGCAAATTATGCTCACAATCAAAGGTTTTACTGTATGTGAAAAACACTGTATAAATACATTTAGAGCATACTGAATACCACACAAAACAATATTGGTAAAACAAAATATGAGAAAGTCCTCAGTTGGAGAATCCAAACACCACAAAGTTTGTGTAAAGACAAGTACTTTGGTTATCCGTGCTCCACCATCACTTGTGTAGGAGAAATACAGACTCACCAGATAACTAAGTATAGGAGATTTTGTATGCTCAAATCCATTGATAGGTATAATGCATCAGAGGGAAGTGATCTTCCCTTTAGACACCATTCCTTAATGTGTCCTTATGCTCAAATAGCAGTACAGCTCGGTAAAAGCAAAGTAAATCACATACTGTAGCACAATATCAGCCGAATTCAGATAGCTGAGCGCATCTTTATGCCGGCGTAGCGCATCTCATATGCACTACGCCGACGTAACACAGAAAGGCAAGAACAGTATTCACAAAGCACTCGCTCGCTAACGTAAATTCGTTGGCGTAAGCCCGCATAATTCAAAGTAGGTGGAAGGTGGGCGTGATACATGTAAATGAAGCGTGACCCCATGCAAATGAATGGCCGAACGAATGGCGCATGCGCCATCCCGTGGACGCTACCAGTGCACATGCTCAGAATCACGTCTGAACGAACGCCTAAGATATGTCGAATCACTGAACGTAACCTACGCCCAGCCCTATTCACGTAGTCCTACGTAAACTATGTAAAATACGACGGCTGTTCCGTCGTCCATACCTTTGCATGGGATGCGCCTCCTTTAGGTGGAATAACTTTACGCCGGATGTACGCTGTAAATGGTGTATATTACTGTGACGGGCGCAAGTACGTTCGTGAATCGGCGTATCTTGGTCATTTACATATTCGACGCATAAAAATCAATGGAAGCGCCCCTTGCGGCCAGCGTAAATATGCGCCCAAGATACAACGGCGTAGGAAACTTACATTGGTCGGATGAAGCCACATTTCAGGCGTATCTTCCATTAAGAATCAGGCGCATTGATACGACGGCGCATCTGTGCACTTACGCGGCGTATCTCAAGATACGTCAGCGTAAGTGTTACCTGAATCCGGCTATATGTTTTTAAATAATCATGTGCTAATGATAATAAAATGCGCACTTACATTGTGAGGTGCTAATATGCTAGCACAAAAATGTACAGCATATCACAGGGACACGACATCGTTCCTCCGCGTCATGGCATGCGTTCCACCACAACAAATCTAAACCAAACATACCAGAATTACGTCAGTATAGGCGAGCGAGCAGCCTCAATGCATTTCCTGATCAACACGTCATCAGGGAGAGAGACAGAGAGAGAACACCAGTTAGCTTACATATATAAGGACCTGTGAAAAGTTGAGGTTAAAGGAGTTGTAAATGAAAATATTTTTTTTGAAATAACAAACATGTTATACTTACCTCCACTGTGCAGTTCGTTTTTCACACAGTTGCCCCGATCCTGGTCTTCTGGGGTCTCTCGGCGGCTGTCGCGGCTCCTCCCCGCAACAACTACACACAGACATGCAAGCTCGCATTGTGTGTTGCTGTTGCGGGCGCACTCCCATGATACAGCGGCAGCCATAGCCGCCGCTGTATCATTCGCCCCCGCCCCCCAGCGTGCCGCGTCATTGGATGTGATTGACAGCATCAATCCATCCACTGCAGCCAATCAACGGCCGGGCTTCGACTCGAGAATGACAGGAGCGAGCGCGGGACTTTCGAAGGGTCAGGTAAGTAAAACGAGGGCGAGGGGAGTGCATTAAGGGGAAAATTACCTTTACAACCCCTTTAATTATGAGGCCTGGCTACCACGTAAGTTGCTGACCTAGGAATGGAGTTTGTTTTCTCCACATCAGCCATACATCCTGATGCCTCTTGTCATGTATACAAAAAGGACCCTAAATGATAAAGTACATAATCCTTTCAGCTATTACAGTTGCACATGTACCTCTTTTACTAACACTACCAGTACAAAGCTAATATTGACTCTCCGTAAAAATACTGTTATTTTAATATATATGAAGTTGCTGCTTGTTCACAAAGGATATTTGAGAAAGTAAATAAAATAAAAAGATGCAGAGATGAGAATGCATTGTTCCCCAAAGGAATGAGTGCTTCTTGAAGCCGAAAATTACTCATTTATACGAAAAAGCCCAGTCCTTCCCAGCAGAGAGTGAGGTGTCTTAAATCAACTGAATCTAAATGAAATTCTGATATTGAACAGACAACTAAATTCAACATTTGATTCCAGGACTAGTTTCCCCCCTGAAGTGAAATATATGTATGCCTTAAAAAGTATTCATTCCCCTTAAAATTTTCCACATTTTGTCAAATTACAACCAAAAAACGTAAATGTAATTTATTGAGATTTTATGTGATAGACCAACACAAAGTGGCACGTAATTCTGAAGTGGAAGGAAAATTATAAATTGTTTTTATAATTTATTACAAATAAATATGTGAAAGTGTGGGGTGCATTTGTATTTAGCCCCACTGAGACACATTGGGGAAGTCTTTTTGGGGATGTCTCTACCAGCTTTGCACATCTAGTGAGTGACATTTTTGCCCATTCTTCTTTGCAAAATAGCTCAAGCTCTGTCAGATTGGATGGAAAGCGTCTGTGAACAGCAATTTTCAAGTCTTGCCACAGATTCTCAATTGGATTTAGGTCTGGACTTTGACTGGGCCCTGGGGGAGACCACTTTCCACAACAGACCATGCCAAGTACTCACCTATTATCACCACCCTTTTGGCTTGCCTCTGCAGCCAGTTTTCAATCCAAGTACTCACCCTATGGTCCATGTCTACATACCTTAGTTTGTACAGTAAACGTTTGTGGGGAACTATATTGAATGCCTTTGCAAGATCCAGATACACTACATATACAGTCCTTCCATTATCTAGATGGCAGCTCACTTCTTCATAAAAGGGTAATAGATTGGTCTGGCAAGAACAATTCTTCATGAATCCATGCTGATTACTAATGATGCCATTTTCATTACTTAAATCTTGTATATAACCCCTCATCATCCCCTCCAATAGATTGCAGACTATTGATGTTAGGCTAACTGGTCTGTCATTCCCAGAGATATATCTCAGCAATTTTTGCCATCTCTCTGTCTTTTGTAACCAAATTTCCTTCATCATTCTTTATGGAGCCAATATGGTCTGGCATCCCTTTCTTACTGTTTGTATACTTACATTTTTTTTTTTTACTCTCTTCCACTATGTGCCTTTTCGTGTTCTATCCTAGCCACCCTGATTGTACACTAATGCCTCGCACACACGACCGTTATTCATGTCATGGAAAAAAATTACATTTTTTTCGACATGATTCCTCTCAAGCCTGCCTTGCATACACACGATCGTAAAAAAAAATGCTCGAGCAAAGCGCGGTGGTGTACAACACATACGACAACATGTACAACGGCACTATAAAGGGGAAGTTCCATTCGAATGGCGCCACCCTTTGGGCTGATTTTGTGTTACCGCGTGTTAGAAAAAGTTTGGTGAGAGACGATTCGCGCTTTTCAGTCTTTGTGCTTTTCAATCTGTTACAGCGTGACGAATGTGCTATCTTCATTACGAATGCTTGTTTTACCAGAACGAGCGCTCCCGTCTCATAACTTGCTTCTGAGCATGCACATTTTTCCCCCCTTGTTAAAGTGTACACACGACCGTATTTCATGATGTGAAATAGAACGACATGAAAAACTATGAGAAAAAACAGAGCAGGTTCTAAATTTTTAATGGACATTTTTTGAGAAAGTCGAGAAAAATGCTCTGGAGCCTACACACGACCGTTTTTCACATAATTTTCTCGTCATGAAAAACGGTCGATTGTACGCTGCATTACATTTCTTATTGCCTTCTTTGTAAGGTTTGAATGCTGACAGCCTTGTATTTTTTAAAGGCCTTTTCTTTTGCTTTCCTATGCATTTTTACATTGGAGTTTAGCTACCCAGGCATTTTTTTTAGCTTTTTTCAACTTACCTGTAGTTTCGATTGTAATGCACTGGCCAATACCTTTATTTAATACGCTCATAAAGCGCTCCCATTTTTACCTCCATATTCTTTCTTCCTTTTATCCCATTTAATATTGTCTAGCAGAGAGAGCAGTTTAGGGAAGTTGGCTCTTTTTTAATTCAGTTTCTTGTATTACCCTTGTGCTTCCTATTTATGTGATTTATACTGAAACAAATTGACCTGCGATCAGTGTTTCCTAAGTTTCCCCGTATTTCTACATCTGTGATCAGGTCCGTATTGTTAGTAATCAGTAGGTCTAGCAATGTGTTTTCTCTTCTTGGTACGTTCACCATCTGACCCATGAAATTGTCCTGCAAGACATTTTGGAAATGGCAAGCCTTAGACGAATGTGCGGTTCCTTCTGCCCAGTCTATATCTGGATAATTAAAATCCTCCATTATAATGAAATTTCCCATCCTTGCCGCCATTCCAAACTGTGATAGAAGGTCTGCCTCCTCCCTCTGGTTAGTGGGCCTATAGCATACGCCCAGTATTACTTTCCCCCTAGTTTCCTCCCTTTGAAGCTCTACCCATAAGGATTCCACCTCCTCCCTAGCTTCATTAGTGATGTCGCCCCTCACATTCACTTGCACATTATTCTTAATATACAGGCATTCCCCTCCCCCTTTTTACCCTTGCTATCTCTGTGATATAGGGATCACCTCGGAATGATTGCCAGCTAATCATGAGAGCTGTCAAACCAAATTCCCACAAAATTGAAATCCTCCTCGTACATCAGCAGCTCCAGTTCTCCCATCTTGTTAGCCAGACTTCTAGCATTAGTGTACAAGCCTCGTTGTTTTGTCTGGTCACATACTATTTCCTTGTTAGTTGTTATGAGGCTGTAATTTGAATTTGTCAACTTACTTACCTTGGGTTTAGGTATTCTAGGTCACCCAATATTAGCCGCTGAACCTTGTTCCACGCTGGATATCTGTGCATCTGGACCCTCCCCCCATCGTCTAGCTTAACAGCCCCTCGAACGTTTCGACCATCTTCTCTCCCAGCTGAGCTGCACCCTCCCCATATAGGTGCAGTCCATCCCAGCAAAAGAGCCGGTAACTGACTGGGAAGTCAACCCAGTTCTCCAGGAACCCAAAACCCACCTTTCCACACCAACTCCTCCGTCACTTGTTTATTTTCCTAATCTCCTGCTTCCTCTCTGGTGTAGCTCGAGGTACAGGTAGTATTTCTGAGAATACTACCTTGGAGGCCCTACTCCTCAATTTAACTCCTAACTTTGTCATTGGTGCTAACGTGTACCATGACAGCTGGGTCCTCCCCAGCCCCACCCAATAATCTGTCCACCAGATCTTCGATGTGCCAAACCTGAGCGCCAGGTAAACAACATACAGTTTGATGCTTATGATCTTTTTAACAGATAGCCCTCTCTGTCCTTCTAATAATTGAGTCCCCTACCACCAGAATCTGTCTTTCCTTTCCCTAGCTCCTATCTTCACTAGGGGACTTTTTTCCCCTGGCAGCTAGGGGCATCACTTTGCTCCAGCAACACTGGTCCTTGTCTGGTTTCTCCAATATCATGCAACAGGGCTTATTTATTGGGATGTTCCAGCCAAGGACCAGCCCCTCTGACACTCTCCACTCTACCCTTCCTAACTGTCACCCAACTACTCTGATCTGGTGACTGCATCCCTATATCTCTGCCCACCTCTGTGCTGACTCTCCTTTAGTATGTCATTAATAAGCTTAATAGTGGCCAGCGCTTCACATTATCTTCTATGGCTTAGCTAAAAGTCAATCATACTACATAATTATGAAACATTTATTTTTAGAAACAAATCAGACAAATCGCTGTTTTATCACTGGCATTAGCAATTTGTAGTGGCAAGGAATCACTGCTACAAAATCATCCATGTGCCATCAACTTTACGCAACTAAGCCCAGATGCGCAAAACATGTCAAGCATTCTATTGTTATAAACTCAATGAAATCTAAAAATCCCTATTGTGTTGGACCGTTTTCTACACTATCTTTGATGTGCCACAGTCAGGCAGCAATGGGCCCTTGAAAGCCGGAGAGATTCCTTTGCAACAGTAGATAGAGATGTTTGCATTTTAATATGCTTACAGCAGAGAATAAAAGCGAGTGGAACAGACATAGATATCATCACTCACTTAGTATGTGCAGGCATATCAGTCATTAGGCTCATTTCACAAAGACAACATACCAGGATAAAGATCTTTAGTTAAAAAAAGTGATGGTTATTTTCAGCAGTGTCCAATGAGATTTGAAAACTATCGTCACATGGCTAAAATAAATAGTTGCTCATCCTTGTGTAAAGCATCATGAATAAAGCGTATTGCATGCTATTACAATATTTAATCAGGATGGTAAATGTTATTTAAGTAAAATGAATTGCTAATAAAATGATCATGCATTTACTGTAGTGTAAAGCATACTTTGCACTGGGTATATACAGTGCCTTGAAAACGTTCACTCCCCTTGAAATCTTCCACATTTTGTCATGTTACAACCAAAAATGTAAATGATCGTGCAGTTGAATGGGCCGCTGTTATATGATGTCTACCCAGAACGAGAACCGCATTGCCCTACCATCATTTTACAATATAATAATAATAATAATAATAATAATTATTATTATAATAATAATAATAATAATTGAATATATAATAAAAGTGGTTAAAGGAGAATTATACAAAAAAAATGGTTAAAGCGGAGGTCCGGGGAAAAAAAGTTAAAAGCCAGCAGCTATACATACTGCAGTTGCTGGCTTTTAAAAAATGGACACTTACCTGTTCTGCTGTCCCTCGATGTAGGCACTGCAGCTGATGTTTCCATCAGCTGTAGGGTGCTGCCGCCGCCATTACGGGAAATTGAACCCGGCAGTGTAGCCTTTTGGCTTCACGCTGAGAACCCTACTGCGCATGTGTGAGGCCCCGCTCCTCTCTCCCATTAGCCCGGCGGCCAGGGGAGGAGGGGGAGAGGGCCCTGCGGTGACGTCACTGACACGTCACAGCAACGGCCGGACTCCCGGAAGTGGGAAAGGATACATGTCAGGTATCCTGTCCCCCCTCCCCCCGAAAGGTGCCAATTGTGGCACTGGAGAGGGGGGGAGGAATCCCATGATTGGAAGTTCCACTTTAGGGTGGAGCTCCGCTTTAAAGCCACGAGTGCTTTTTTCTACCACCATTATTCCTTTATATTGGCTTTTGAAATTTGCAAATGAAACAATTTATAAAACACTTTCTGGAAAATAAATAGTGCATTTTATATACAACTATATAGATCAGACTAAAATGAGGGACAATTGAGGAGGAAAGAGGGACAGAAGGACTTTGTTCAAAATCAGGGACAGTCCCTCAAAAGCAGGGACAGTTGGGAGCTATGCTTTGACCAAAACTGAATAATGCCCTTGCTGTAGGCATAGGCCATGTATTTACCTCATGAAACCTGACTGGAAAACTCTCAGGACGTTGCTAAGGATGAGGTAGGAGAGGCCCAGCTGCTACTGTTCACCTTCACTATCACAGGAGTGAGCTCTCAAATGCTAAACTCACGTGTGAGGGGGTTTGAATCCAAGAAAGAATGCACTCTTGTGATGGTGAAGGTGAACAGTAACAGCTAGGCCTCTCTTAGCAATGTCCTTATCAACATCATGGGGAATATTCTAAGTAGACTTCATGAGGTAGGTAAATGGCCTACACCTATAGCAAGGGATTTATTGAATTCTGGTCAGAGCTGCACAGCTTGCTTTTATCTACAGACGTCCCTTATCTGAATTGGCAGTTGTTTGGTAAAGGTGAACAATGCCATTAAAGTCAAACCACCAAACAACTAAAAATTTTACAAATAGTTGAGCTGTGGAGATTTGTTTCAAAATATATTTGTTAAACAGTGTGTAATAATCAAATACTAACTTCCGATTATCAAAACCAGTGCCCCCAATAACCAGAATTGTCAGTGACTATCAGTTTAAGACACTCTTAGCAGATTACTCATATTAAGCTGAAATTGTGCATTGATCTATGGGAGACATCTGTGCTTTCTATCAATCAAGACCTGAATTCAACAGGACATGAAAGGTTGAGCCCTATGAATGTCATCTCTTCCGGAAAAAAAAAAGCATTGTGAAAACCCAGGAGAGATCCATGTGGATAAACTGATCATGCGGTGACCCAGATAAAGCAGACTACACATTTGAACAAATACAGGGTTGTACATATATATTATATATCATTATCTCTTTACCAAAACATGTTTTTCTAGCTGAAATTGAAAGACATTTGTCCTTAATGTCCCAGGATTCTATGTTCTTTTGTTTGGTAACCTTTAACAAAGTTACCAGGCTTTTTTTATTTTATTTTATTTTGTGTTTCCTTTTTCTCGTACACTTCTTATTTTATTTGTTTAATTGAAGCACAGCTACTTTTTGTTTTACTTTTCTGAATTAGAATATGGTTCCTTAAGTTCATTGCCCACCAGTGTTTTCGTGGACAATGGCACTTCAATTATAATGGAAGAAAACACTATATATAGCAATGGACCAATCAATAATATTTCAACAGGTCTTGGAGTTTTACGTCTACCTGTAGAGATGAATACGTTCTACTTTATCAGTTCCATTAAAATCACACGAAAAACAATATAATCAATATTCAGAGAACTTTATTTTTTATTTTTTTATTTCTTTCTTTCTTTTTACTTTATTTCTTGTTTTTTTTTCCACAGAACATTATACATCTTCTAGACACAGAAGACCTGAAGAATAAAAAAAAAAAAAAAAAACTTGTAGTTGTTGTTTTATGTTACACACTATTTGTGCAATAATTTATCAAATCTATATTTTTAGCAAACAAAAACACAAATAATGATTTTATCGTGCACAAACACAATTTGTTTTCCAATGTTTGTACAAAAGACGAGAAGACAATGTAAAATAGATAGAAACCAGGCCTCAATAACAGCATTTATGGTTTCCATGATTACATTTCCTATTTCTATAATAATGCTTACTTATACATAGATATTTACTGTACATGCAACCGGTGAGATCACCGGTGCATGTGCTCTGAAGGAACGGCCACCCGGGCGTCTGGCGCAAAAATCCTTTTTAAAAGGCCCTGTGTGCATGAGTCCTAATAGAGGGGTCAGTGCTAAAAAATATGCACCTTGACTGTACTAATAACACTGGCTGGGAAGGGGTTAAATATCTATGGCGATCAAAGGGTTAACTGTGTACCTAACTAATGTTTTTGTGTTTACTTTCACTAAGGCATGTGCTGGATTTTTTCCCCTGCTTTGCATGGAAAAAAAAATCCAGCAAATCCCTGATGACAGGATGGAGCTTTGCATTGTTTACATATGCAGAGCTCCGTCCAGTGTGTCCCCTTGCTGATCAGCAGGTGCCGGCGTTCATCAATTGCTTGGCACCTGCTAATTGGCTTCTGCTATAACTAATCATGTGTATATATGTATATATACGTGATTCTGCACAGAGCGGCAGCCCTAGATTAGCTTTACGGCAAGTGGATATTATACTGTATTTGTACTTATGCCACTAGGTGGTTGTGTCATACATGTATAATGTATTGTTCTCTCTAGTGGGACTACATGGTTATGATGTAATTCCCTGACACAAGAACAAACAGGGTGCAGGATTCCGATTTTTTTAAGGTTCCCTGAAACTGTCACTGGGTACAGTGGCTCAAGTTTAAAAGCATTCCACCAAATGGGGACTACCCTCAGGAACAGGAAAAGGACCCAGTTCAAGGGTATGAAATCCCCATACACATACTCCTATGAGAGTGGCAAACAAACATCCAAGAGTCTGCGAAAATGTAATGATAAAATTGATTCATAGCAGGATAAAGTCAACATATTTTTGGAGGCAAAAAAAATCCCCCTCATCAAGGCTTATACATTTTGACTGTGCCTAAGCAGATACCAAATAAAACTGCATTGTGATTCACTGCTTGGAAAGTTTAAGGAGGGCAGGTGACACCAGGGAAAGTGAATGCGGCAAAGAACCAGAGTCCATTTAGGCACAGTGGTACTAAAGGTTTGAATAAAAAAAAATAACAAACATGTCTTACCTCCACTGTGCAGTTTGTTTTGCACAGTGCGGCCCTGAACGTCGTCTTCTGGGGTCCCTCAGTGGCTGTCTCGGCTCCTCCCTGCTTCAGATAACCCCCTCTGGGAAGCGCTCTCCCAAGGGGGTTACCTTGCAGGCGCGCCCCCGAGTCCTGCATTCGGCGTCCGTAGCCACCAACTGCAGGACTCAGCCCCACACCCCAGCACCCACGTCATTAGATTTGCTTGACAATGCTTTTTGCTTGCTTCAATCTATCCAATGAACAGCCGAGAAGCCCGGCCGAGATCCAGCACGTTCTCGATGCAGGACTTTCGAGGACTCAGGTAAGAAAAACGGGGGGCTGGGGGGCCGGTAACTGACAGATGTTTTTTCACCTTGAAAAAACAGGAAGGTTTACAACCCCTTTAAGCTCTAATGAAGTGGGAGTGTATTTGACCCCTGAAACATGTTGGCATTATTCTGTTTTATTTTTTATATTTTATCATTAAATTACCTTGGATGCTTAGATGATGTAATTTCCTGTCGGTGGAAAGTCATTTAGAACAGCTTACTGAACACCTTACTGAGGAGTAACAGGAAGTGAGAAATTCAGACAAAGAAAACAAAGACAAAAAAAATTAGAAGGGAAATTGAAGGAAAAGGTAAGTGAACCAACAATGCACTAGCTTAAAGTTACCTATTTAGAAAATAAAAAACAAACCTTTACAACCCCTTTAAATCTATCCTTTATAAGATATTATGAAGCTGATGTGTTTTAAGCCGTCTAATGCAGTGGTTAGGGTAAGAACAGACACTGGCAAAAAGCCCACATACACTTCCCCACCAAAGACAGGCGTAGTGTCTCCTAACTGCAGTTGCTGACCCTATCCACTTATCAGTCTCATGTTCCATTATTAAGTAAATAGAATAAAAGTTAACTAAAGCAGAATTTTGTAAACATTTATTTCGGATATGATTTTGTACCATTTTGATTTAGCTAAATCCTATATGCAGACAGACGTTACCTAGCGGATTCAGATATAGGTATGCAAAGCAGTTTGGTGATGAGGTGTGACATACTTAATTTGTTAAGCAAAGTCTATTACAGATAAGACATTACATTTCTAGAGGTGCAACAGGGAGCATGAAATGGTAATTTGGATACATTTTCATGAAATATATACAAAGGTAGAATTGTGAGACAGATGTAAGTAATAGAATTGCAGAATACAAAATAAATACATTTTAAAGAGCGTACTCCTGGAAAATATACTGTTTGAACCTTAAGTATGAACTGACATTTAGCAAAAGTATCAAAACTGCACTAAAATGCAGCTGGAATGACTTGAATTTTGAACCATTAAAAACTTTTTACTTTTACTTTGTACCCATGATTATACTGTTTTGAACTAGTGAAAAAGACATGACTGAACAATGGTCAAAGTTACGGCTGCCATGACCTTACCAAAATTACGCTGGAATTCAACAACGCATAAAAAACCAAACCACAATTGTTTTTTTTTGTTTGTTTTGTATTTAAATGGCTATAGCAGACTTTCTTTTATTAAATACCTACAAATAACAATACATACAGCTCTTAACTACCTCAGCTCCAGATGTTTTACCCCATTCATGGCCAGCACATTTTTTTTTGCTGTACAGCAATGTGCTACTTTAAAGGGTCACTAAAGGAAAATATTTTTTTGCTGAAATGACTGTTTATTGGGTATAGAGACATAAAAGTTAACTGATTCCTTTTAAAAATGATTAAAAATTGAATTTAATCTATCATATAATGTGCCTCTAGTTCACTTTCGGTTTTAAAAGGTACATACCTGAAGTTTCGGGTGAGAGGTGAGTCGGGAAGACTCACAGAACAAAAACAAACAAATCCAGGGCAGTGTTTTGTTTTTAAAATGAATCTGAGGAGTTTTAGACACACATTAATGACAGCTTAGACCACCGTGAGAAAGCTCCCAGTATGATGGTTATAAGGAAACAGGCAACCAGGAAGTGTGGAGATCACAGCAGAATTACAGCAACTTCAAAGCAAAAACGAACAATGAGGACATGAAACCAGTACTGCAGTAAGGTAAAGGAAGCTATTTAGCTAAAAAAATGTTTTCCTTTAGTGATCCTTTAACTGCCAATTGCATTGCTGTTCAACACTGTACAAAAATGAAAATTATATATTTTTTTCACACACAGAGTTTTCTTTTGGTGGTATTTAATCACCACTGTGTTTTTCTTTTTGCTATATAAGCGGAAAAAAAATATTTGAAAAAAAAAAAAACACAATATTTTCTTCTTTCTGTTATAAAGCATATCCTATCAATTTAAATGTAATGTTGATTTTGGCAGTTGTCCACCTTTAATTTATACAAATAAAAAAATGGACAAGATGAAGGCACAACATAGTGTTTTCTACTTTACTTGGCAATGTTTAAATATTGCCTGTACATACACTTTAAGGTGAATGTTTGGAACAACTACACAGAAGGTCCTAAATACACCGAACATGCATGTTTACTATTTTGCTTATGTTGGATTTCTCTTCCTTACTATCAACAAGAATGTTTGAGGAGCACCAGGCTATCATTGTTCATAAAGCTGAATAAAAGATTCCTGCGGCAAAGCAAATCTCTCAATACATTTTTTTTTTATGTACCATGCACAAGCTAATTATTGTACATCAATTTCCGAATTTTACCACCCGCTGTTACTACATGTGATAGCTATTGGAAGTAATCTTGTAGTAGGATTATACAAACACACAATTCTATCAAAATACAGCAATCTAAACGTTAAATTGCTTGCGGTTTTTCTTCCTTTTTATCCTTTTTTTTTTTACACGATTCATGTAGTTTTTCACATGCCAGAGACCTTGGTAAAGGAACCCTGAACTGAAAAAAAAAACATGGAGGCTGCCATTTCTGAACTCTCCAGAAAATAATAGACAGTCGCCTGGCTGATTTAGTGGGTCAGCTGTCCTGAACAAGTGGATACAAGTGGATACGGGTCGCACCGATGTTGTTTCCTAACTGTTACACCTACATTTACATAATTGTACTGTAGGTTTTGTGTACCAAAGCACGTACGTTGTATATGTGTTGTTTGTTTACAAAATATGCAATAAAAATAAGAATAAAAAAGAGTCACTTTTGCCAACTGAAGCTGTGTTCATTTAGAGTCGGTTCACACTGGGGCGGCACGACTTTGGGGGCGACTCGGCAAGGCAACCTGAAGACAACTTCAGAGGCGACTTGCAAAATGACTTCTGTATAGAAGTCAATGCAAGTCACCCCGAGTCGCCCCCAAAGTCGTACAAGAACCTTTTTCTAAGTCGGAGCGACTTGCGTCGCTCCTATTAGAACAGTTTTATTGAATAGAACGGGACGCGACTTGTCAGGCGGCTGAGTCGCCTGACGAGTCGCCCCAGTGTGAACCGGCTCTTAGGTTACCCAATGAGCTTGACTTTATTAATTTTGTTAAAGTGATTTAAAAAAACAAAAAAAACAAACATGTTATACTTACCTGCACTGTACAGTGGTTTTGCACAGAGCAGCCCTGATCCTCCTCTTCTTGGGCCCCCTGCCAGACCCTCTGCCTCCTCCCCTTCGCTATGTGCCCCCCATAGCAAGCCATTTAATATGGGAGCACTCTGTGCGGACTCACTCCAGAGCCTCTCTGTATGTGTCCCATTGACACAGACAGTGGGACTCAGAGCCACTCATCCACTCCCTCATTACTGGCTATGATTGACTGCAGCAGGAACCAATGGCTCCTGAAGCTGTCTTTTAGTCAATGAGGAGGGCTCAGGTAAGTATAAGGGGGAGGGGGCTTAGGTAGTCATGTACAGAACAGAAAAAATGGTTTTGTTTAGTTTTGTATAGATTTGTTATATTACAAATATCATTTTGTTAAATCATTTTGGAATTTGTTTAGTTTTGTTAAATTTTGTTTCATTTATTAACTTTCTAATGAATTCCAGGAGCGGGCCAGCAAGTCGGCTGCTTAACAACCATTATCAGCTGTAAGCAGGTTTCCCTATTGAGAGCTTAAAGTGTAAGTAAACCCCACTATCATTTGCAGCCAAGGAAGCTGCTATTTTTGCCTCTAATAAATCTACAACTGCCATGATGCTGCATATGTGATCAGTTATGACACCAGCCCTTGGATGGTTTGACAGTTTGGTTGAGAACACAACCAATGGGAGTGTTACATTTTCGGCACATGCCATAAATGAAACGGTTTTATGGATGGGTGGGTTTACTTCCACTTTAAATGTAAACAAAAGAATGCCAGCAATAGAGAGTTCCGAAAATAAACAGCACGCCCCCCGCTCCAATCCATTTTCAGGTCTGGTATGTATTTTAAGGGAACCCCACGCCCAAAATAACAATAAAATGGCGTAGGGTACCCCCAAAAATCCATACCAGACCCTTATCCAAGCAAGCAGTCTAGCAGGCCAAGAACAGGGGGAGATGAGTGAGTACCGGTCCTTAACAACCAGGTATTCTTAACACAGAATTTGAATCAGTTGATCATTTTTGACCAATCCTAAGTCAAATCGTTCCGAAAATTTGGAATTCGTTAAAAAAACGAATATACAAAATGAAATTCAGAGATTCAGATACATTCGAATCACGGAATAACCAAAAATGTGTCTGCATTTATATTATATTACACAATGAATTGCACATGTCTAGGCTTAAGGCATAGAGTGCATTAATGTAAAAACCCTTTCTTGCCTTCACAAGCACCAGAAACAGCTAGGCAACTGGCATTTTCAGAAATAAGTCAACAATGGCAATCTTTATATTTCTGATACTACAGGTTTGCTTTGTGCTGTTCTATCTATCTATCTATCTATCTATCTATCTATCTATCTATCTATCTATCTATCTATCTATCTATCTATCTATCTATCTATCTATCTATCTATCGTGTCTGCCTTTCCTATTCATGATGCTGCTTTTCATTATGCATACAATACATCATAAATTTAAGAAATAACATAAAATGATGAATATGCGAAGACGTGTATTGTAAGAAATATCTACATGGTATTTCTGGACTTTTTCCATTTCCATTGTATATTGATGGAATCCAGCAAAGAATATTTACCTTCCATTTTGTGATATAATTTCAGGTAAATTGTCAGCAGGAAAATTGATTCATCCTTAAACAATTCAAGTAGAGCGGTAGGTGGTCTGTGTCTAATCTCATATGAATCTGTGCACTATTATGGCAGCTGAAGATATGTGAGAGCATGGAGGCAATCATCCCTTTTTTATTCTTACTTATAGCAAGTCAGTTTTAGTCAAGCAGAATATAATAAGGATAAGGCAGAAATACATCTTCAATATATGCCACTAAATAGAACACAAATGGACTGCTCGTATTTCTATATCAGCAAAAGAAAATTAGGTCTGCTTCAATCCATGTTGGAGGCAAGTGGAATTCATCAAGAAATGGACATCTTTCTCCAGAAAGTCATAAAAGATATGACAATCTTTCATTTAGTATTTGTGTGCTTTGTAGGACTTGTTTAATGCAGGAACATAAAGCTGAACTCCAGAAAAACAACTTAACCACTTGCCGTATACGTCGGCAGAATTGCGCGGCTGGGCAGATCAACGTATATATATAGGATTATAAAAAATGAGGGGATTATAGCGGTACCTTAAACATATCACAAAAAAAATAAAGTCAAAATAGATACAACATTTGATTCAATATATAAACTGAAAAAAACATGGACAGTACATTAAGATTAACACTGATTGTCACAATATCCCGACATGTTTCGGCAAATTGTTGCCTTCTTTAGGGGTGTGCAGGTCAATCAATGTATTAAGTACAATCTATTTAGAAAAACATAAACAATTAGTAGAAGAATATACATAGATGTTTCATAACAAGGCTTAATTCTCAAGGATATGCGAACAAAACGGATAAAATGTGTGGAGGAACCATCAAGACTAAGCACCACAAAAGGACCGTACCTACCCCGAGTCAAGAGAGAGTGAGGCAAAATGCTGCTAGTCAGAACGACAACACGGAAACCCCAGACCTTAGTGTGGTTGCAGGGGGCTAATAATTCAAACTAGAAAAGGCAAAATTCAAAAAGCTAATTTAAGGGTTAAATACCATGAAATAATAATTCAAGGTTACTAAATACTAAATAAGGGCTAACATAGCCTCCATACATACCTAATTTAAAAAAAGTTATGAAGTTCAAATGGTGGGCACTGAATGAACTGCCAGGAGTGTGGAAATCTACCCATTGACTAATCTGCTAATTTCCACACTCCTGACAGTATCGTCACTGGTCACGTGACTTAGTCATGGGTAGCCATGTGACACAGACAGCTACCCATGGCTAAGTCACGTGACCAGTGACAATACTAGTGGGGGAGAAGCCTAAGGCCCCGTACACACGACCGAACATGTCTGCTGAAACAGGTCCGCGGACCAGTTTCAGCAGACATGTTCGGTCGTGTGTAGGCCCGAGCAGACAGGATTCCAGCATACATTTGCCCGCCGGGCCTTTTTCCAGCGGGCAAATATTTCCCAACTTGTTTTAAAACAGCCCGCTGGAATCCTGTCCGCTCGGACATGTTCGGTCGTCTGTACAGACCTACCGTACATGTCCGAGCGCCTGCCATCCCTCGCATGCGTCGAATGACTTTGACGCATGCGTGGAAGCATTGAACTGGCAGGGCCGCCCACGTCGTCGTCGCGGCGACGGCGCGACCACGCCCCGCGTATTGTTTACGCACGGATTTCTGTATGATGGTGAGTACAGCCATCATACAGAAATCCCCGGGCAGACATGTACGGTGAAAACGGTCCGGCAGACCGGTTTCATCGTACATGTTTGCTCATCTGTACGCGGCATTAGTGACGCGATCAACGGAACTACATCCGCATGGGGAGATCGCCGCACTGAGCTGTATCTACATGCTGTCTATGTGCAGAGGATTTGTGAGTGTGGTTTTTCTAATCAGTCCACAATCTCTGTTTTTTCTCGGCCATACTACACTATGAACATTCTCCTTTGTTTTTTCTTCTCTTCACTCTCTATGAGCTGGCTTTCTGAATCAGCAAGTGGCAGTATTGGAGTGTGGATAGGAGATATGGTGAAGTGCTGAGCATATTGCAGGTGCTCCCTATTATTAAGTCAGTCTACATGCTGGAACTGTGAATGGTTAGTTTCTTGCTGCTTTTACCTGGTGTTTTTCACTTCACAGTGTTTGCACTTAATTTTGGATACAGTAAGGCCTCATACACACAATAGGTTAACCAGAGGACAACGGTCTGATGGACCGTTTTCATCGGTCAAAACCGATCGTGTGTGGGCCCCATAGATTATTTTACCATCGGTTAATAAAAAGTCAACTTGCTTTAAATTTAACCGATGGATTCCTAACCGATAGGTCAAAACCGATCGTTAGTAGGCACAACCATCGGTTAAAAATCCATGCATGCTCAGAATCAAGTCGACGCATGCTTGGAAGCATTGAACTTCATTTTTTTTAGCACGTTGTTATGTTTTACGTCACCGCGTTCTGACACAAACGTTTTTTAACCGATGGTGTGTAGACGCGACGGACCATCAGTCAGCTTCATCGGTTAACCGATGAAAACGGTCCATCAGACCGTTCTCACCGGATGGACTGATTGTGTGCACTCTATTACACTACCAGGGGACAACCAAAAACGTGGGTTTTTCTTTTAGTTTACTTTTGCTTGGAATATTGGTAAACAGAACAAATAGAGAGGGTGGATCTTCCGACTGCAATAAAAACTGTTCTAATTCATCTCCACTCTGCCCAAAATAAAAATAAAAATTTGTTTTTGGTTATACTTTAAGCTGCCTGTTGTGGGGAAGTTTGGGCCCATTGGAAGATATAAAATACCAATATTTTACACACTGTTGGACATTCTGTAATGTAATTGGTAGTTTGCTAAAGGTAAGCAAATTTGATGCACTTAGATGTGGAGTGATCACACTGGATTACTGCATGGTATGAAGAGTACTTTTATGAACGCTTTGGGTTATTACACTTGTTTGTTGTATAAAGTTCAGTATTTTTGTGAGTGGAATAATTTAATTTAGAAATATTTGTATATGACAACAGACAACAGAGACCACCTTCTCTTTGAGCTACTGTCTTTTTTGGGAAGAAATGGTGAATGAGAATCCTTTCAAGATTGAATGATGTAGTTGAGGAATGACGGAACCCCTTTTCCTTCCTTGACGACAAATGCACTTATAGACCTTTTCTGTTGTAAGAGGACTATTCATGAAGTTGAGCAGTATAGGCACCCAGATTTGGGAGGGCACTTTGTGAATATTACCTCATTTGTGTTGGGAATCTTACTGAAGAAAGATCTCAATTTTTTTTTTTATGGGAAATAATGGGAACTTTTGTGTTTTGGGATTATTACAGTATATGAAGTTATGACACGGTTATTATGCATTTTTATGTTTTGTCACGTTTAAGATATTGGTATTTATTTTTATTTACAGATATTAGCGTTACACTATTGTTTTGCTTTAACTTTATAACTTGGATGTGAAATACTGTATTTTTCACTCCATAAGATGCACCTGACCATAAGACACACCTAGGTTGTAGAGGAGGAAAACAAGAAAAAATATATTCTGAACCAAATGGTGTACTAAAATATTTTCCAGTGCCCATGAAATGCAGCCTGACCAGTGCCAAAGAAATTCAACCTTACCAATTCCATAAACGCAGCTTGACCATTGCCATCAACACAGCCTGACCATTGCCATAAATGCAGCCTGACCAATGCCATAAACGCAGCCTGACCATTGGCATAAATGCAGCCTGATCAATGCCATAAACGTACCCTGACCATTGCCATAAATGCAGCCTTACTAGTGCCATCCATAAACACAGCCTTACCTGATGTCATTCCATCTGCATGACAGAAGACATAGCAGCCTGAGTGGCCAAATGCTCTGTCTTCTGTCTCAGGAACAGTGTCAGGCCCAGCCGGGAGATCGCCTAGCGCCCACGAGAGATTTGGATGTCTGTCCTTCGCTCTCCTGCATCTCTTCTGGCAGCGTTTGAGGGGTGGGGGCATTGCCGGTGGCGACAGGGGGGGTACCTGACGTATATTCGCACCATAAGACACATAGATATTTTCCCCCATATTTCTGGAGAAAAAGGTGCATCTTATGGTGCAGAAAATATGGTAAGTTCCATAGCTTTGACCCCCTTATCGGTATCCCCGAGCATGACTCGGGGTGGTTTTTCCATGTTAGGATCGGTATCCCCGAGTCACGCTCGGGGTAGATGTGCAGAGCGTGCAGCGGCGCGGCTTACCTTTCGCAGCATCCACAGACAGGGAATTACTTACCTTGTCCCTGGATCCTGCGATGCATCCCCGCTGTGTGAGCGAGCGGGTGCTCGCTTGATTCACAGTGTCCACGTGTGCCGCCGATCTCCATTCCCTGCGACGTTACGACGCACGGGGACGGAGAGCGGCGCCAAATTCGAAAAAGTAAACAAACACATTACATACAGTATACTGTAATCTTATAGATTACAGTACTGTATGTAAAAAATACACACCCCCTTGTCCCTAGTGGTCTGCCCAGTGCCCTACATGTTCTTTTATATAATAAAAACTGTTCTTTCTGCCTGCAAACTGTAGATTGTCCATAGCAACCAAAAGTGTCCCTTTATGTCAAAAATGGTTTTAGAGCAGCTAGAAAACAGCGATAATAAATTATAATCACTTGCAGAATTGTGCAATAGCGATTTGTGGGGAAATTCATCATAAAAAAATAAAAGTAATGACAGTGACAATTCTGCAACTGAGCAAATTTCAGTGATTTTGAGTTGAATACATTATTGAATAATTTTTATTATAATTATATTATTATTTGTTATAATTATTTATAATTATTTATTATATTATAATTTATAATTTTGTTTTTAAAAAAATGTCATACCCGGGATGCCTACTAGACTCTTGTTTGGTCAGATTTAAATGAGTTATTCCTAAGAATTGCAGACCTACAGTATAAAACGCCAAATTTCCTTGCAAAATAATTGTGCCTCTTTTGGTACGTAATGCCAGACAGAATCATACCGCCAGGGAGGTTAATTATTTATGTTGTTAGGGTTAGGCATAGTTGACCATGTAGTCTTTCTTGTAGTATAAAGTAGGCCTACTACCAACTTTATTTAGATAATTTGTGAAGTTTGGGTTTGCTGAAGAGTCACTCATTACTAGCCCTGGGCTAGAGCCCATGCCCTGAGGACCCTGGCCCTCCGGGCCTTTAAGGGTATTATCTCATTGTTGAAGACCTCTAAGGAAGATACCAGATGGGCCAAAGGACAAGTCGAATGTGTCCACAATGTAAGGGCTTTACATTGTCTGGGAAGTGGCGATGTAAATTAGTGTTGGGCCAAGTGATTATGTTAGGGACAAATACTCAATTATATGAGGACACACATTCCAGGAGCAGCAAAATTACTTTGTTATATATATATATATATATATATATATATATATATATATATATATATATATATATATATATAGATATAGATATAGATATATATAGATATATATTTTTTTTATTGTGTTAAAAACAAATCTGTAGAAGAAAGAATAGTGTTTTCAGGTTAGCCTACTATATTTTTAATGGGTTCTGAGTGAAGTTAGTGCTGACTTTAAGGAGTTGACAGTTAAGAATAACAAACAGCCCAGATGCATGTTGTAATAAACATTAGAAGAAACTATATAGAATTACCAGTGGAGTTAGTCACTAAGTGGTATCTAGAGGAATGCATTTTGTTGACAATGAGTTTTGTGAAAGGATATCCTATCAGAATTCAAACATGATCCTCATTTGCAGCAGAACCAAATAATGGTATGTCACATTATTCATCTTTCTGAGGGATTTGTATATAGAATTAGCAAATAAAGACAGTGTCTAACTGCAAGACAGTTCTCCCTTTGCATAAAATAGCGATGATGATACAATCTTTGCCACCACAACTCTGGGGAACATTTTTTCTTATATTTGTTGGGGGGGGGGGGAGGCAAATATGTGGAAGATCAGATATACCATATAAACAAACAAGGCTAAGGGAAATTAGATATTTATACATACAGTTGTGCTCATAAGTTTACATACCCTGTCAAAATGTATGATTTATTGGCCTTTTTTTAGAGAATATGAATGGTAACACAAAAACGTTTCTTTCACTCATGGTTAGTGTTTGGCTGAAGCCATTTATTATCAATCAACTGTGTTTAATCTTTTAAAATTATAATCACCAGACCAAACGGAAACCATCAAAAGTTTACATACCCCTGGTCTTAATACTGTGTATTGCGTTATTGCATTACTCTTGATCTCCCTAAAGTGGCTAATGATATTGAGGTCAGGAGACTGAGATGGTCACTCCAGAACCTTCACTTTATTCTGCTGTAGCCAATAACAGGTCGACTTGGCCTTGTGTTTTAGATCAATGTCATGTTGGAATGTCCAAGTATGTCCCATGCGCAACTTCTTGGCTGATGAATGCAAATGTCCCTTCTGTATTTTTTTATAACATACTGCATTCATCTTGCCATCAATTTTGACCAAATTTCCTGTGCCTTTGTAGCTCACACATCCCCAAAACATCAGCGATCCACCGTTATGTTTCACAGTAGGAATAGAGTCCCTTTCATCTTAGGCCTTGTTGAATCGTCTCCAAATGAAGTGTTTATGGTTGTGCCCAAAAAGCGAAATTTTGGTCTCATCCCTCCAAATGACTTTGTGCCAGAAGGTTTGAGGCTTGTCTCGGTGCTGTTTGGCATATTGTAAGCAAGATAATTTGTGGCATTTGCATAGTAATGGCTTTCTTCTGGTGACTCGACCATGCAGCCCATCTTTCTTCAAGTGCCTCCTTATTGTACATCTTGAAACAGCCACATCACATGTTTTTAGAAAGTCCTGTATTTTACCTGAAGTTATTTGTGGATTTTTCTTTTCATCCCAAACTATTTTCCTGGCAGTTGTGGCTGAAATTTTAGTTGGTCTACTTGACCGTGGTTTGGTTTCAACAGAACCCCTCATTTTCCACTTCTTGATTAGAGTTTGAACACTGCTGATTGGCATTCCCAATTCCTTGGATATCTTTTTATATCCCTTTCCTGTTTTATACAGTTCAGCTACCTTTTCCTGCAGATCGTTTGGCAATTCTTTTGCTTTCCCCATGATTCAATATCCAGAAACGTCAGTGCAGCACTGGATGAGAGATGAAAGGGTCTGTCAGGAGTCCAGAAACTCATTGAACTTTTATACACACACACTAATTAGAAGCAAACAGATCACAGGTGAGGATGGTTACCTTTAATAGCCATTCAAACCCCTTTGTGTCAAATTGTGTGCATGTTATTAGGCCAAAATCGCCAGGGTATGTAAACCTTTGAGCAGGGTCATTTGGTTAGTTTCCGTTGCCATTATGATTTAAAAAGAGTAAACACAGTTGAATGATGATACATCATTCCATCTGCATGACAGAAGACATAGCAGCCTGAGTGGCCAAATGCTCTGTCTTCTGTCTCAGGAACAGTGTCAGGCCCAGCCTGGAGATCGCCCAGCGCCCACGAGAGATTTGGATGTCTGTCCTTTGCTTTCCTGCATCTCTTCTGGCGGCGTTTGAGGGGGGGTGTTGCCGGTGGCGACAGGGGGGGTACCTGTCGTATATTCGCACCATAAGACGCAGAGATATTTCCCCCCATATTTCTGGAGAAAAAAGTGCGCCTTATGGTGCAGAAAATATGGTAATTTCCACTGCTGGATAGCTTTAACCCCCAGTCATGGGCACAGTTAGGCATGGGCACAGTGAGGCATGGGCACAGTGAGGCATGCACATGGACACAGTGAGGCATGGACATGGGCACAGTGAGGCATGGACACAGTGAGGCATGGACATGGACACAGTGAGGCAAAGTGAGGCACAGTGAGGCATGCAGATGAACACCCTAGGCTTATACTCGAGTCAATATGTTTTCCCATTTTTTTGTGGTAAAATTAGGTGCCTTGGCTTATATTCGGGTCGGCTTATACTCGAGTATATACGGTAATTATTGATTTTTTAATAAATACTTCACTGGACTAAATGGCACATAAAAAATCTGCTTGATATTCAGCTTTAGACAAATCAGTCTCATATTTATTTATAACAAAGGCTACATGTAAATATATCTATATTTGCAACGTTTTCCAACTTATTAACTGTGATTATTGTGTCTGCTGTCCGTGCTCAGGATAAGAATTTGCTTCTTTTCCAATGTGTTCTGACAACTCCTGGTGATAGACTGACAACCATGTCTTGCTCGGCTAAATAAAGACTGAGATATATACATTTCTCAAGAAACAGATTGACAGACTGAGAAATGTTTGTACAGTGTATTGAATGCATGCCAACAGACTAAGTAACAAAGGCTTGCTTTGCTGCATAAATGTTTGCTTGTTGTGGAGCTGTTAAATGTCAGCCATAGCACAAGCATGAAACATGGCATTTTGCTGCTTGTCTTAAGGAAATCCAAAGACCCATTGCACACGTTTTTTTTACCTTACTCCAGGCAGATATACATTTTTATTTTTTTTAAACACAGCTGTTTGTTTTTTAATAACCCTAATCCGACTTTATGTCAGCCTGCCATCATCCCCTGTGCAGAGGCACAGACTGGGAGAGGGAGGGGTAATATAAGGATTCAATAAGGCTCTGCAACATGAATATTGACTGACAGGGAGCACGTTGACAGGAGAAAGGGGCACAGTGAGCAGAGATGATGACTTAACTACCGTATTTATCGGCGTATAACACTCACCCTAACTTTAAGAGGGAAGTTTCAGGAAAAAAACGTTCCACAGCCCACTGCGTATAACACGCAGGCACAGTTTACCCTCTTTGTTCAGGGTAAAAAAGTGAGTGTTATACGCCAATAAATACAGTATGTGTTGCTGCTCCTTCTTTGTCCCTTTGAAAGGCTTCTGGTTGGGAGGTGACACCACCATATTCCTTAAACACTTCAGCCCCGGAAGAATTGACCCCCTTCCTTACCAGAGCACTTTTTACGATTCGGCACTGCGTCGCTTTAAGGCCCCTTTCACATTGAGGCGTTTTTCATGCGGTACATCGCTCAAAATAGCGCTGCTATACCACATGAAAAAAGTCATGCCCTGCAGGCTTCAATGTGAAAGCCCGAAGGCTTTCACACTGAAGCGGTGTGGTAGCAGGACCGCTCCAAAAGTCCTGCTAGCCGCATCTTTGGAGTGGTATAGGAGCGGGGTGTTTATCGCTCCTATACCGCGCCTTCCAATTGAAATCAATAGGAAACCGCGGTAATACCGCCCGCAAAGCGCCTCTGCAGAGGCGCATTGCGGGCAGTATTAACCCTTTTTCGGCCGCTAGCGGGGGTTAATACTGCACCGCTAGCGCCCAAATATGGCGGTAAATACGACGGTATAGCGGCGCTACAAATAGCGCGGCTATACCGTCACCGCGGCTCCACTGCCCAATGTGAAAGCAGCCTAACTGACAATTGTGCGGTCGTGTGACGTGGCACCCAAACAAAATTGACGTCCTTGTTTTCTAACAAATAGAGCTTTCTTTTGGTGGTATTTGTTCACCTCTGCGGTTTTTATTTGTTGCGCTATAAACAAAAATAGAGCGACAATTTAAATAAAAATTTATATTTTTAACTTTTTGCTATAATAAATATTCCCAAAAAATCTATAAAAAAACAATTTTTTTTCTCAGTTTAGGCTGATACGTATTCTTCTACATATTTTTGGTAAAAGAAAAAATGCAATAAGCGTATATTGATTGGTTTGCGCAAAAGTTATAGCGTCTACAAAATAGGGGATAGTTTTATGGCATTTTTATTTATTTTTTTACTAGTAATGGCAGCGATCTGCGATTTTTATTGTGACCGTGACATTGCGACGGACATATCGGACACTTTTGACACATTTTTGGGACCATTCACATTTATACAGTGATTAGTGCTATAAAACTACACTGATTACTGCATAAATGTGACTGGCAGGGAAGGGGTTAACACTAGGGGGGGCGCTAAAGGGGTTAAATATATTATCTAATGTGTGATTCTAACTGTAGGGGGAGGGGACTCACAAGGGGAGGAGACCGATGTGTGTTCCTCTGTACTGGGAACACACATTGGTCTCCTCACCTGACAGGAGCGTGGATCTGTGTGTTTACACACACAGATCCACTGTCCTGACGTGATTGCGGGCAATCGCGGGTGCCCGGCGGACATCGCGGGTCACATGCGATGCCACGCGCGCGCCCCCCAGATGGCCGGGAAGCCCAAGACGTCATATGACGTCCACCCAGGATGAGATATCCAATCTGTGGACGTCATATGACAATGGGCGGTAGGAAAGTGGTTAAAGTGGTTCTAAGAGCTCAAGGTTTTTTTACCTTCATGCATTCTATATGTTCTCCTGTGTGCAACAGTCCTCCCAGCTCCCCCAATTCTCACCTGAGCCCCTTCTCAATCCAGTGATGTGTCCACGAAAGCCTCAGCTCTCTGGGGACTGACCCGTGCTCATTGGCTGAGGGGGTGGGGGGTGGGGTTGAGACACGGCTCTGTATGTCTAAAGCACCATACACACGGTCTGACTTTTTGACATCAAACTTCAAAATGAGCAAGTTTTCCAAAAAATCTGACCGTGTGTACGCTCCATCGGACAAACTTTTTCGGGTTTCATGGGCGAAAAGTTTGCTCTGCAAATGGACAAACTTTTCGGTAACAAAAGTCCTACGGTGCAAAGTCCATTGGACTTTTGTCCAAAGTACAAGCATGTATGCTCAGAACCAATGTTAAAATCAACCAACAATAGCAGAATTTGACCAAAGGGTGGCAGTAAAGAGCAGAAAAGAGGTGAAAAAACACGTGATTTTGGCAAAGTTTGCTGAAAAAATCCTGCCCTGTGTATGCATACCAAGTTCATGGCCAACGCCCTTCAAGCCTGCTTGGGTGCCCCCATTGCAGGCTGCTTGCTCTGGGGGTGCTCGGCAGCAGGGAGGGGCAGAAGAGGGACCCAAGAAGAGGGAGATCGGGGCTGCTCTGTACAAAACCACTGCACAGAGCAGGTAAGTGTGACATGTTTATTTATTTTTATTTATATTTTTTAAAGAGAACCTTTCGAATCACTTTAACTATAACAGAGAAAGCGGAACCACCCTCCTGGCTATGCTATTGGGCCAAAGTGCATAAGATATAAAAGTTTCTAGACAGAATACCAATGTATACGTGTTTTTTTAACAAATTCTGGTTCTTTGCCTGAAGTTAAACCTTTAATTACAGTATTTATTGGAGTATAACACTCACTTTTTACCCTGAAAATAGAGGGTAAACTGTGCCTGCGTGTTATACGCAGGGGGCTGTGGAAAGTTTTTTTCCTGAAACTTCCCTCTTAAAGTTAGGGTGCATGTTATACGCCGATAAATACGGTAAATACAATGTTACATTTTTTAAAAGTATAATTGGATACACATTTATAAACATTTAATACAATGTTTTTTATTGTATAATGTGTTACTTTCACAAATAAACATTTAAAGTATATTTCCACTTTCACGGTTTGTTATATGTTCCCATTTACACTGCATGCCTTAAAAAAAATATATATTTTTTACCTTTTAGCTATTTCTCAGTAGGAACTGTCATGGCTGGCTGAAATGTGTTTTGAACATTTTTTAGAGTGAGCCTGTCCCAAGTCTGTCTTCATTATTATACAATGCCAGAATCTCAGCCTCTACACCTTTTAGACTGAACAAGAACTTGCTGCTCTAAATGAGAGGGAGAAGCCGGATGGATCCACTGGGTCTCTGCAGCGGTTCGCCTCCATAAACAGCAAAATATAAGAAATGGCCGCACACCACTATATTGATTCAAGATCCTTTATTTGGACATCCCAAAAGACACTACAGGAAAATAATGCACACTTCAGGTGCGCTTAATCATTATCTGCACCTTTTAAACCTTTGTTAGGACAGGCAGTGTTCAAATCTAGTTACAATTGATAATGAATATCTGCCTTCAATGTACAGACAGGGTTAATTGAGGCAAAAAACAGCTGCCCAGCCCCCTCGATAGATTGATAGCAGCGCAGCCATTGGCTCCCACTGCTGTCAATCAAATCCAATGACGCGGACACTGGTGGGCAGGGCCAAGTCATACACTTAGCGACTATGGATGCCGAGTGTATGACACCGAAGAGCGCCCACAAGGTAACCCCCCTCGGGAGAGAGCTTCCCAGGGGGGCAATCTATTGCGGGGAGGAGCCGATAAAGCGGCCGTGGGACCCCAGAACGGGAGGATTGGGGCCACTCTGTGCAAAATGAACTGAACAGTGGAGGTAAGTATGATATGTTTGTTATTTATTTATTTTTTTTAAAAGGGGACCCTTACAACCACTTTAAACCAAGAGAAAAATTATTATTTTTTTATCCTATTTACTAAATGTAATTGTTTTAATACATTGTAATTCCAAATTTCCACCTATCGATCACCATCTAACATTTTAGTGAAATATTTTAATTTAAAGGCTAAGAACACAAAGACTGCACAAAAAAGAGTAGCACAGTGACAGAGGGGCGCCAAACTAAGTGCAACATTAATGGGGTTACTCCAAATCGTCCTGATGGCCGTGGCAGCCTCGAGCACAGCCATCGGCTCTGTTTGCTGGTTCCTGGTTCCATTACAAACATCATCTGTGCTCGAGGCTGCCACGGCCATCAGAACGATTTGGAGTAACCCCAGGACTGGCGACTACTAGTACACATGCTTTTATGATTCATCTATCTTGTGAGTTGCTAATTTGCCCTTATAAATAAACCTACGATTAATAGTCTGGCGCCCCTCTGTCCCTGATTAACTTACAGAGTCCACTGCTTCACTCTAATGCTGCATACACACGATCGGTTCGTCTGATGAAAGCGGTCTGATGGACCATTTTCATCAGACGAACCGATCGTGTGGGGGCCCCATCGTTTTTTTATCCATCGGTGAAAAAACTAGGAACTTGTTTTAAAATTATCTGATGGTTAAAAAACGATAGAAAAAAACGATCGTCTGTGGGCACGTCCATCGGTTAAAAATTCACGCATGCTCAGAATCAAGTTGACGCATGCTTGGAAGCATTGAACTTCATTTTTCTCAGCACGTCGTTGTGTTTTACGTCACTGCGTTCTGACACAATGTTTTTTTTTAACTGATGGTATGTAGGCAAAACTGATGAAAGTCAGCTTCATCGGATATCTGATGAAAAAATCCATCAGACCGTTTTCATCAGATGAACCGATCGTGTGTACAGGGCATAAGGGTGCTGTCTCTCAGTGCTGATCGAACAATATCATGGACTATTTTATGGACTATTTAGAATGATATGATCTATTACTATCATTATTATTTTGGTTATTCCATTTGTCAATTTCACCTATTCACATCAGTCTAGAGCCACTGTTCCCCTTTGCTTTTTGTACACAAAAAGAGTAGCCACACAAATGAAAATACCTAAAAACTAATTTGTAATTCATTTTGCACAACACTGTCTAAATATCAAGTCTGTAATGATCTTCCAGATGTGTATTAACATCTCACCCTTTCCCTACTCACTCATTTCTTGTGATCCCTTTAGGCTGACAAAACAAATTATCAGATGACTCCGCTAATTATTGTTTTAAATGATTCATGGATATTTAACATTCAGTAAAATAAGCATTTTTTAACACGTAGAAGGTGTCAATATACTCATTTGAATAATACAAATATATATATATATATATATATATATATATATATATATATATATATATATATATATATACATACATATTCATACTGCATGTATTTAATTAAAATATTTCATGATTTAACTATTTCTAGAATTACGTTTTTTTATTTACTTTCAATTATTATTTTTTATAATAAATAAGTGTTTACTAATTGATTCCTTTAAAAATTGTATTTTACCTTTGACAATTAATAAGATAAATCTTAGCTCAGAAGTTTGGACAGCACCATCTAGTAATTAACAAAAAAAAAATAAAAATAAAAATTACAAAGTAAAAAAAATTAAGCAAAATAATTACTTTTAATGAAGCTCAGTGGTCTTTTTTACAAGTGGTATTAAAGCTGAGGTTCACCCTAAATATGAACTTAGCAGCAGCCTTAATATACGTACTATCCATGTTTTTTTTTCTCGTAGGTCAATGTTTACCTTGATTCTGGTGCATTTAATGTGGCTTCCGGGTTTCGTTCCCCGCAGGAGTGGGCGTGCCCTTCGTTTTCCCCGATGGCCCAGTGGCTTGTGGGTACTGTGCGCAAGATGATCTTTACTGCAGCACGGCTACCAGGAAGTCTTTGCTTGTGGGCTTCACAATGCCCAAAAGCAAGGTGGAAACCGACAGGAAGAAATTTTATAAATCGTTCTTTATTGCGGAAAACAAAGCAATTCTCGAGGATGCGGCTAGCCCGTGAGTGTTACTTTTACATGTATGTTACTATGCATTGCACCTGAAACAAAAAAAATAGCGAATCCGCGGAACCTCCGCTTTAAATTTAGTCTAATTGGACATTAGAATATTATAACAAATATGATTTTGTTATCTATTTGAAAATCCTATTGAACAAAATATTTCATTAATATATTTTTCTTGAAAAATTCTGGAGAATTGTTCTCAATGCAATCTACTTTTTGTAGAGTAAAAAGAGTTGGTAGCAAAAGTTTAACATTCAATGCTAGCCAACAATTTTATTGGTTGAGTTTGGTTGGAGTGGAGAAGGATAACATCCTCTGGCCGTGTGTACGAGGCTTCACAGGCTTTTATTGTTATCTCTCCTTTGCGGAAAGTTAATATTATGTGTATCCTGTCAGCAGGACAGCAAGCCAAAATGTTACATGGTCACTGTAATAGGAACAAAGAGAACGTCTGTCTGAGGCCTTGTACACACAATCGAACATGTTCGCTGAAACTGGTCCATCGGACCAGTTTCCGCGGACATGTCCGACCGTGTGTAGGGCCTACCGGACAGTTTTCCGGCCTAGCGGACAGGTTTCCAGCGGGCAAAAGTTTCTTAGCATGCTAAGAAACTTGTCCGCTGGAAGCCTGTCCGTCGGACATGTCCGATGGTCAGTACGATTTATCGGACATGTCCGCTGGCCCGAAATCCCACGCATGAGTCAAAGTGATTCGACGCATGCGTGGAAGCATTGAACTTCCTGGTGCGCGCACGTCGCCGCGTCATCGTCGCCGCCATGTCACCGCGTATTCTGTCCGCAGGGAATTTGGTCTGATGGTGTGTACACACATCAGACCAAATGATCCCAGCAGACATGTCCGATGAAAACGGTCCGTGGACCGTTTTCATCGGACATGTCTGGTCGTGTGTACGAGGCCTAAGGAAACAGTTCTCCAAGGAACGGTTTTCCTGCAGTGTACATAGATTTGCTTCACTTCCTGCATTGTCCTTGAACCAGGAAGTTTAACAATACATCGAAAGAAGGGATACATGCAGTATTTACAGATGCATGTTCTAACCCATACCTAGTGCCTTTCCTTATGCCACAACTACTGTATGAATAAAAATATGTAATGGCCTACTACTGAGGTTCAGATTTCTATGGGTGCTAAGGATTCACAGTGTGGTCCATGGCATTCAAAAGTAACTGATAGCTGACCAGCTATTAATGTAGGGGTGAAGGGCCATCAGGTTGCCTAAAATCTAATATTAGAAGGAGTGTATAATGATCTACCTATTTCAGTAACCTGAATGTTTTCTTGAGCATACAGCCTTTTTGGCGGCATTGCTTTTGCTACAAGACACTGAAATAGGAATGTTTCCATCAATAGAGGAAATTCCATGGCCTGATGTATGCTTCATGCCTATGCTCAAGGTACAAAGAAAGAAAACGGCAACAGAAGATTTGAACCATGTATGGTCAGCCTTAAGCCATGTACACACGCTCGGTTTTCTCGGCGGTAAAAAGTCCGCCGAGAAACCGAGGGGAAAGCCAGAGAACCCGTCAGGAAAACTGCCATGGAGCTTTGGCCGGGAATCCCGGCAGTGTATATGCTCCATCGGCACTGCCTCGCAGTGTTTCCCATAGGTAAGTAGTAGCTCTGGCGGGAAAAAAAATGATGGGAATCCCGACGGGAAAATACAGAGCAGGTTCTCTATTTTCCTGCCGGGATTCCCTGCTGTTTTCCTGACAGGGAAAACTGCGAGGAAGCATACACACGTCCAGTTTTCCCAGCCAAAAGCTCTCCTGGCAGTTTTCCTGCCGGTAAAAGCGGTCGACTGTATGAGGCATTAGGGTTTACTGTATACAGGCATACCCCACTGTGTGTTTTTTCTTCAAGGCTGGATTAAAGTGGTAGTAAACTTTACTTTTGAAAGTGGTTGTAAACCCTTACAGACCCCCTTATGCTACAGGTAATATAAAAAGGTTTACCTGTAGTTACCCAGGATATCTTTTAAACCTGCACAGTGTCTCCTGCATGTGCTGATATCCTCGGCACATATGCACTGAAGCAACCTCAAGCTATGGCACGTTTCTGCCATTGCTTCAGTGAGTGTGCCGTTGCTAGCGGCTCCCACGCGCATGCATCATTGCGGCTCGGGCCGATGACAGCGCTGGAGCCGCGATACCCGGAAGTAACTCCCGGGAGTAATGTTGACAACCAGTGCTGTGTATGAGCACCACAGTGAGGGCTTCAATCTCAGGTGAGTATTATATAATGAGCTATGCATACTAGCTCATTATGCCTTTGTCTCGCAGGTGTTAGTTTTCTTCTTTTTTTTTTAAGTGGGTTTACAACCACTTCAACCTGCAACTACATCAGTGGTTCTCAACTCCTGTCCTCAGGGCCCACTAACAGGCCAGTTTTTAAGTATTACCTTGGGGAGATGCAGATTAGAATACTGCAATCACTGAGCAGCAAATTATATTACCTGTGATGTATCTCAGTCATCTTGCAAATCCTGGCCTGTTTGTGGGTCCTGAGGACAGGAGTTGAGAACCACTGACCTACATGTAAACCAATAATAAGGCTTACCTGTAGGTACAGTTATTATCACCTAAATGTGCACCGTTAAGGTGATATTCACATGTGTAGCAGCCGGTGACCTTACAGGTGAACATAAACTGTTCTCTGAATTTGCCATCCATTGAGAGTTCTGTGCTGCGATCGTGACTCTGGTGTGCATGTGCGGGAGTGAGGTCATGGTAGTTCAGCCATTTAAAGAGCCTGGAGCCTGAAAACCAGGAAAGAAGACCGGGGCAAAGATGGAATCCCTGTCAGCGGTGACAGCGAGCAGTTGGAAGGATCTGTTTTATCGGTAAGTATGCTGTACATACTAGCACATTATGACATTAACTTGCAGGGGGATCAGGGTTTTTTTTTTTTACATTTTATTACTACTTTAACTATTTAGTTGATTTTTAAAAAAACATCTGAAAACTGCATATGTGTTTCTACAGAATTTCAATGTTTCAAAGCTGGTGAATCCATCAGATGCTTAATAATTTTGATTGGCACATAGAGACAAGTCTTAGACTCTGACAGGTTCATTTAGATGGATAAGAAAAAGCATTGAGGCAATAAAAATACTATTTGACTAGTCCTTTGCTGCCTATAAATCAGAAAATGTCCTTCAAAAGAAACACGAAAGAGTTTTTGTGTCAATCCTTTAATTATATCTCTTCTTGTCAGAATACACGAACATTATGTATAATGTTAAGAATATCTTTGCAGTGTTTTTATTATTGAATTTTATGCCGTTTTATTTCATCGTAGATTTTAAATAAGGGCCAATTAAAAAGGAAATTTGACATTTTTGTATGGGAGCTCTGTAATAACGATCCGCATGAAACATATAATCACGAAATGCTTCAACTTATTTACGAATCTATTAGTATAGTGGCGTAAATTTCCTCAACCTTGTGTTTCTTGGGAATAATATAAACTAATTTAATTTACTGTACTTCTTTAGTATTCATGAAAACAGGGATTTAAAAATGCATCAGCATTCTTTCTCTTTATAAAATATTTGTTATTCTTTGGGAATTGTTGTTTAGTGTTTGTATATATTTACATTTTCCCTTATTTGCACTTTTTTACCTCTGGTTCTTCAGTAAAAAGTCCACAAATAAATCTAACTTATTGTATTAGGTTTTTTTTTTCTCTTCAGTGCTCCCTTCTCGGGTCCCTGACTGGAGCTCCTGGCCCCTCCCTCCTGTTGATGCCCCCCACTGCAAGCAAATTGCTATAGGGGCACCTGAGCCAAGCTGCAGCTCCCTGTATTAATTCAGACACGGAGCTGTGGCCCAGCCCTGCCCCCTCTCTCTCCCGATTGACTAACTGAGGTTGAATGACAGAAGCGGGAGAGGGACAAACCAGTCAAGTTCCTTCACCCCAAACTGGCTCATCCATGTCTTTATGGACCTTGCGTTGTGCACTGGTCCAAATCATTTGGTGGAGGGGGGATTATGGTGTGAGGTTGTTTTTCAGGGGTTGGGCTTGACCCCTTAGTTCCAGTGAAGGGAACTCCTAATGCATAAGCATACCAAGACATTTTGGACAATTTCATGCTCCCAACTTTGAATTAACGATTTGGGGATGGCCTCTTCCTGTTACATCATGACTGCACACCAGTGTGCAAAGCAAGGTCCATAAAGACATAAATGAGCAAGTTTGGGGTGGAAGAACTTGACCTCAACCTGATAGAATATCTTTAAGATGAATTAGCACGGAGACTGTGAGCCAGGCCTTCTTGTCCAACATCTGCCTGACCTCATAAATGCACTTCTGGAAGAATGGTCAAACATTCCCATAGACACACTCCTAAACCTTGTGGATAGCCTTCTCAGAAGAGTAAACCTCCCTAGCGGTAATCCTCAGTGTGGCTTGGGGTGAAATTTCAGTACCAAAAGTGGTAACCCCGAGCCACACTCGGGATCGCATTGCAGGATCCATGTTCTTATTACTTACCTTGTCCCCTGGATCCTGCGATGTCTCCCCGTTGTGTCTTACTCGATTCATAGTGCTGAGCTCCGTTCTCTGCAAGCATTGCGACGCACGGCGATGGATCTTGGTGCCGAATTCAAAAAGTGAAAAACACAGTATAGATATAGTATACTGTAATCTGTAAGATTACAGTATACTGTATCAAATAATTGCACAGCCCCTATGTCCCTAGTGGTCTGTCCAGTACCCTGCATGCAGTTTTATATTCATAAATAGTTTTTTTCTGCCTGGAAACTGGAGATTGTACATAGCAACCAAAAAGTGTCCCTTTACATCAAAAGTGCTTTTAGACCAGCTAGAAAACAGCGATAATAAATTAGAATCACTTGCAGAATTGAGCGATAGCGATTTGTGGGCAAATTCGTCATCAAACACTGAAAGTAATGACAGTGACAATTCTGAAACTGAGCAAATTTCAGTGTTTTTGATTTGATTACATTATTGAATAATTATTATTATTATTATATTATTATTTGTTATAATTATGTATAGTTACCGTGTTTCCCCGAATAAATAAGCCTGGGTCTTATATTAATTTTGGCAAGAAAAGACACAGTAGGGCTTATTTTCGGGGTAGGTCTTACCATGTAATGTGCTGTCTTCTCTCCCTCTCTCTCTCCCTGCCAGACAGGAATCCCCAGTGTGAACTGACTTAAAATTCTTGTAAAATCCTAAAATCCACTCTATTACAGTAGTATATAATGTACAATGTGTGTGTTTCTGTAAAATAATGGTGCCTTCATTAAAGCACCACTCTGCGCTTCTGTGATCCACCAAAGCTCTCTTCCCCGCAATTATATTACAGAAACACACACATTGTACATTATATACTACTGTAATAGAGTGGATTTTAGGATTTTACAAGCATTTTAAACTAGGGCTTATTTTCAGGATAGGGCTTACTTTTGGGGAACACAGTATTTATTATATTATAATTAATGATTTTGTGTTTTAAACTTTATCATACCCGGGATGTCTACTAGACTCTTGTTTGGACAGATTTAAGTGAGTTATTTTTAAGAATTACAGACCTACAATATAAAACGCCAAATTTCCATGCAAAACAATTGTACCGCTTTCAGCATCAAAAATCTGACATAATCATACCGCCAAGGAGGTTAAAGTTAAAGTTGTTATAGCTGCAAAGGGTGGACTGATAAGGATTAAGACCCCTGACATAACCTCAGGGCTTAACCCATTCTGCCGTTGACCCAAATCATAATAGTGAAACACGCAGACCAGAGAGACAAACAGTCTACATCCTTCACCTTTTCCCAACGTTCAGCAGAGAGAAGGGGGCTGGATTTTATTGGTCTTTTTATCAACAAAATGACATCATACAGATAAGCATACTGATTGGTTCAGTTCATATAGTTCAGTCCCTTATTACATGCCCCTGTGACGTCTGTTCTTGGCATACTGCACATGTTTCAAAACTCTTTAATTAGCGCAAATGTCCTTGTGTCATACAGGGATCCCTATTGAAGCTTACAGGGGCTTAGCCATATTTGGTTCCTGAGTGAAACAATAAGAAGAAGAAGAAGAAGAAGAAGAAGAAGAAGAAGAAGAAGAAGAAGAAGAAGAAGAAGAAGAAGAAGAAGAAGAAGGAGGGGTGGTTTATTCTTGCAAGTCCATATTTGGTATACAAGTTCATTGTGGAATGTCCATAAACAGAGTTCCTTTCTCAATCTTACAGGGGTTTTCTCTTCAAACCCATATAAGCTCATACAGAGAGAGAGAGAGAGAGAGAGAGAGAGAGAGAGAGAGAGAGAGAGAGAGAGAGAGAGAGAGAGAAGGAGGAGGGGGTGACATCTGTTTTTGATACTTAGTCTTTTGTCTTCCATTTCCTTGTCAAAGTATCTTTATTGAGTTGATAAAGAATTGTACAAGCATAGTGAAGAGAACAAGTTACAAGGAGAAGAAACTCTTTAACAAACAAACATAGTCATTGTACATTGCAAAAGTCACTTATTTCAGTCATCCTAACAATGTATACAGTAGCAATAGTGACTGAATAACTGGCTACCTAGGTTCACTTTGCATTACTTCTTTTAGCCATTGTACACTAAACTGGGCCTAGGGCCATGTCCCAATGTACAGTCTTTTGGTGCAATCGTTGGGAGTTTCAACGATTTTCAACATTGTTTGTCTTCCATTTCAATTTGCAACTTTAAAACATTATATCTGTCATAACCTCTTTTAAGGAGAATAAACACTTGTAGTATATATTTTCACACATGCATATGTATTATATCTCATATAGATAAAGAAATAAAAACAATATACATTATAAAAGAAATAGACGAATATAATGAAAGAAAAACAAAATTTCAGTGGTTCTAATCATAACACAAACTAGGAATTTTAGTGAATTCCATCACAGGACCACCTCAATATTGAACCTCTACGGACTTAGACTGGGAAGCCATTAAGGTTTATCTACGTTTAAAGGTAGGTGTCCAATACTTTTGGTAATATAGTGTGTGTGTGTGTGTGTGTATATATATATATATATATATATATACACACATTTTACCG